>NC_060186.1:3035747-3146768 GCF_021184085.1 Oncorhynchus gorbuscha
CACCCCCCTCTCTCACCCCCTCTCTCTCTCTCTACACCCCCTCTCTCTCTCTCTCTCTCTCTCTCTCTATCCCCCTCTCTCTCTCTACACCCCCCTCTCTCTCTCTACACCCCCCTCTCTCTCTACAACCCCCTTCTCTCTCTCTCTAGACCCCCTCTCTCTCTACACCCCCCCCTCTCTCTCTCTCTCTCTATCCCCCCTCTCTCTCTCTTTCTCTCTCTCTACACCCCCCCTCTCTCACCCCCCTCTCTCTCTCTACTCCCCCTCTCTCTCTCTCTCTCTCTCTCTCTCTCTCTCTCTCTCTCTCTCTCTCTCTCTCTCTCTCTATCCCCCCTCTCTCTCTCTACACCCCCCTCTCTCTCTATCCCCCCCTCTCTCTCTACACCCCCTCTCTCTCTCTATCCCCCCTCTCTCTCTCTTTCTCTCTCTCTCTACACCCCTCTCTCTCTCTACCGCCCCTCTCTCTCTCTCTCTCTGTCTCTACCCCCCTCTCTCGCTCTCTCTCTACACCCCCTCTCTCTCTCTACCCCCCTCTCTCTATCTCTCTCTCTACCCTTCTCTCTCTCTCTCTATCCCCCTCTCTCTCTCTTTTCTCTCTCTCTACACCCCCTCTCTCTCTACACCCCCCACCCTCTCTCTCTACAACCCCCTTCTCTCTCTCTCTAGACCCCCCTCTCTCTCTACACCCCCACTCTCTCTCTCTCTCACCCCCCCCTCTCTCTCTCTACACCCCCTCTCTCTCTACACCCCCCTCTCTCTCTCTACAACCCCTTCTCTCTCTCTCTCTACACCCCCTCTCTCTCTCTACACCCCCCTCTCTCTCTACACCCCCTCTCTCTCTCTACAACCCCTTCTCTCTCTCTCTCTACACCCCCTCTCTCTCTCTACACCCCTTCTCTCTCTCTCTGCAACCCCCTTCTCTCTCTCTCTACACCCCCGCTCTCTCTCTACCCCCCTCTCTCTCTGAGACACGACCACATGGTACAGCATCCAAGCTGGCAGCGCTGCCAGGCCAGTCTTATCATCCAGATCTCATCAACCCAAGAGACTACATCCTCAACATCAGGTAGCTTGACTGACATATATCCTCTGTCTCTGACAGCTATGGCATCAGGGGGAAACAGAACACAGGAGAGTGGGAGTGTCTCTGCCAGCTATGGCATCAGGGGGAAACAGAACACAGGAGAGTGGGAGTGTCTCTGCCAGCTATGGCATCAGGGGGAAACAGAACACAGGAGAGTGGGAGTGTCTCTGACAGCTATGGCATCAGGGGGAAACAGAACACAGGAGAGTGGGAGTGTCTCTGACAGCTATGGCATCAGGGGGAAACAGAACACAGGAGAGTGGGAGTGTCTCTGACAGCTATGGCATCAGGGGGAAACAGAACACAGGAGAGTGGGAGTGTCTCTGACAGCTATGGCATCAGGGGGAAACAGAACACAGGAGAGTGGGAGTGTCTCTGACAGCTATAGCATCAGGGGGAAACAGAACACAGGAGAGTGGGAGTGTCTCTGACAGCTATAGCATCAGGGGGAAACAGAACACAGGAGAGTGGGAGTTTCCATGCTTCCAATGTCTTTCCATGACTAAAGTTCCAAATGGCACCCTATTCCCTATATAGAGCCCTGTGGACCATGGTCGAAAGTAGTGCACTAAATAGTGAGTAGGGTGCAATTTGGGACGTAAGCCCATGTTTTCATGGAATTACTACAGTATCAGTCAACTGGCACGATTCTTAAGCTAATTCTATCAAGGACAGAGCGCCTCCCTTTACCCTGGTGTGTTGTCTACACTGGGGCTGCCTCCAAACCAAACTCTACTCCCTGTCATGTTTTGTCATTTATTATCTTGTCTTGTCCCTGTGCTTCCCATTCTATTCGTTTCCCTCTGCTGGTCTTATTAGGTTCTTTCCCTCTTTCTATCCCTCTCTCTCCCCCTCCCTCTCTCACTCTCTCGCTCTCTCTTCTCTCTATCGTTCCGTTCCTGCTCCCAGCTGTTCCTATTCCCCTATCAATCATTTAGTCTTCCCACACCTGTTCCCGATCCTTTCCCCTGATTAGAGTCCCTATTTCTTCCTTTGTGTTCCGTTCCTGTCCTGTCGGTTCCTTGTCTAGAATTCACCGTGCTGTGTTTGTGTATCGCCCTGTCGTGTCGTGTTTTCCTCAGATGCTGCGTGGTGAGCAGGTGTCTGAGTCTGTCTGGTTCAAGTGCCTTCCCGAGGCAACCTGCTGTTCACCTGCTGTTCAAGATCGAGTCTCCAGTTTGTCCTCGTCATTTCGAGTGAAAGTTGTGTTTTTTGTTTGTATTTACTTTACTGGATTAAAGACTCTGTTTTCGCCAAGTCGCTTTTGGGTCCTCTTTCACCTGCATGACACTCCCTTTACCCCGGTGTGTTGTCTACACTGGGGCTGCCTCCAAACCAAACTCTACTCCCTTTACCCCGGTGTGTTGTCTACACTGGGGCTGCCTCCAAACCAAACTCTACTCCCTTTACCCTGGTGTGTTGTGTATACTGGGGCTGCGTACCAAACCAAACTCTACTCCCTTTACCCTGGTGTGTTGTGCATACTGGGGCTGCGTACCAAACCAAACTCTACTCCCTTTACCCTGGTGTGTTGTGCATACTGGGGCTGCGTACCAAACCAAACTCTACTCGTTTTACATTTACATTACATTTAAGTCATTTAGCAGACGCTCTTATCCAGAGCGACTTACAAATTGGTGCATTCACCTTATGACATCCAGTGGAACAGCCACTTTACAATAGTGCATCTAAATATTTTAAGGGGGGGGGGTGAGAAGGATTACTTTATCCTATCCTAAGTATTCCTTAAAGAGCTGGGGTTTCAGGTGTCTCCGGAAGGTGGTGATTGACTCCGCTGTCCTGGCGTCGTGAGGGAGTTTGTTCCACCATTGGGGAGCCAGAGCAGCGAACAGTTTTGACTGGGCTGAGCGGGAACTGTACTTCCTCAGTGGTAGGGAGGCGAGCAGGCCAGAGGTGGATGAACGCAGTGCCCTTATTTGGGTGTAGGGCCTGATCAGAGCCTGGAGGTACTGAGGTGCCGTTCCCCTCACAGCTCCGTAGGCAAGCACCATGGTCTTGTAGCGGATGCGAGCTTCAACTGGAAGCCAGTGGAGAGAGCGGAGGAGTGGGGTGACGTGAGAGAACTTGGGAAGGTTGAACACTAGACGGGCTGCGGCGTTCTGGATGAGTTGTAGGGGTTTAATGGCACAGGCAGGGAGCCCAGCCAACAGCGAGTTGCAGTAATCCAGACGGGATATGACAAGTGCCTGGATTAGGACCTGCGCCGCTTCCTGTGTGAGGCCGGGTCGTACTCTGCGGATGTTGTAGAGCATGAACCTACAGGAACGGGCCACCGCCTTGATGTTCGTTGAGAACGACAGGGTGTTGTCCAGGATCACGCCAAGGTTCTTAGCGCTCTGGGAGGAGGACACAATGGAGTTGTCAACCGTGATGGCGAGATCATGGAACGGGCAGTCCTTCCCCGGGAGGAAGAGCAGCTCCGTCTTGCCGAAGTTCAGCTTGAGGTGGTGATCCGTCATTCACACTGATATGTCTGCCAGACATGCAGAGATGCGATTCGCCACCTGGTCATCAGAAGGGGGAAAGGAGAAGATTAATTGTGTGTCGTCTGCATAGCAATGATAGGAGAGACCATGTGAGGTTATGACAGAGCCAAGTGACTTGGTGTATAGCGAGAATAGGAGAGGGCCTAGAACAGAGCCCTGGGGGACACCAGTGGTGAGAGCGCGTGGTGAGGAGACAGATTCTCGCCACGCCACCTGGTAGGAGCGACCTGTCAGGTAGGACGCAATCCAAGCGTGGGCCGCGCCGGAGATGCCCAACTCGGAGAGGGTGGAGAGGAGGATCTGATGGTTCACAGTATCAAAGGCAGCCGATAGGTCTAGAAGGATGAGAGCAGAGGAGAGAGTTAGCTTTAGCGGTGCGGAGCGCCTCCGTGATACAGAGAAGAGCAGTCTCAGTTGAATGACTAGTCTTGAAACCTGACTGATTTGGATCAAGAAGGTCATTCTGAGAGAGATAGCGGGAGAGCTGACCAAGGACGGCACGTTCAAGAGTTTTGGAGAGAAAAGAAAGAAGGGATACTGGTCTGTAGTTGTTAACATCGGAGGGATCGAGTGTAGGTTTTTTCAGAAGGGGTGCAACTCTCGCTCTCTTGAAGACGGAAGGGACGTAGCCAGCGGTCAGGGATAAGTTGATGAGCGAGGTGAGGTAAGGGAGAAGGTCTCCGGAAATGGTCTGGAGAAGAGCGGAGGGGATAGGGTCGAGCGGGCAGGTTGTTGGGCGGCCGGCCGTCACAAGACGCGAGATTTCATCTGGAGAGAGAGGGGAGAAAGAGGTCAGAGCACAGGGTAGGGCAGTGTGAGCAGAACCAGCGGTGTCGTTTGACTTAGCAAACGGGATCGGATGTCGTCGACCTTCTTTTCAAAATGGTTGACGAAGTCATCTGCAGAGAGGGGGGAGGGGGAGGAGGATTCAGGAGGGAGGAGAAGGTGGCAAAGAGCTTCCTAGGGTTAGAGGCAGATGCTTGGAATTTAGAGTGGTAGAAAGTGGCTTTAGCAGCAGAGACAGAGGAGGAAAATGTAGAGAGGAGGGAGTGAAAGGATGCCAGGTCCGCAGGGAGGCGAGTTTTCCTCCATTTCCGCTCGGCTGCCCGGAGCCCTGTTCTGTGAGCTCGCAATGAGTCGTCAAGCCACGGAGCGGGAGGGGAGGACCGAGCCGGCCTGGAAGATAGGGGACATAGAGAGTCAAAGGATGCAGAAAGGGAGGAGAGGAGGGTTGAGGAGGCAGAATCAGGAGATAGGTTGGATAAGGTTTGAGTGGAGGGAAGAGATGATAGGATGGAAGAGGAGAGAGTAGCGGGGGAGAGAGAGCGAAGGTTGGGACGGCGCGATACCATCCGAGTAGGGGCAGTGTGGGAAGTGTTGGATGAGAGCGAGAGGGAAAAGGATACAAGGTAGTGGTCGGAGACTTGGAGGGGAGTTGCAATGAGGTTAGTGGAAGAACAGCATCTAGTAAAGATGAGGTCGAGCGTATTGCCTGCCTTGTGAGTAGAGGGGGAAGGTGAGAGGGTGAGGTCAAAAGAGGAGAGGAGTGGAAAGAAGGAGGCAGAGAGGAATGAGTCAAAGGTAGACGTGGGGAGGTTAAAGTCGCCCAGAACTGTGAGAGGTGAGCCGTCCTCAGGAAAGGAGCTTATCAATGCATCAAGCTCATTGATGAACTCTCCGAGGGGACCTGGAGGGCGATAAATGATAAGGATGTTAAGCTTGAAAGGGCTGGTAACTGTGACAGCATGAAATTCAAAGGAGGCGATAGACAGATGGGTAAGGGGAGAAAGAGAGAATGACCACTTGGGAGAGATAAGGATCCCGATGCCACCACCCCGCTGACCAGAAGCTCTCGGGGTGTGCGAGAACACGTGGGCGGACGAAGAGAGAGCAGTAGGAGTAGCAGTGTTATCTGTGGTGATCCATGTTTCTGTCAGTGCCAAGAAGTCGAGGGACTGGAGGGAGGCATAGGCTGAGATGAACTCTGCCTTGTTGGCCGCAGATCGGCAGTTCCAGAGGCTACCGGAGACCTGGAACTCCACATGGGTCGTGCGCGCTGGGACCACCAGATTAGGGTGGCAGCGGCCACGCGGTGTGGAGCGTTTGTATGGTCTGTGCAGAGAGGAGAGAACAGGGATAGACAGACACATAGTTGACAGGCTACAGAAGAGGCTACGCTAATGCAAGGAGATTGGAATGACAAGTGGACTACACGTCTCGAATGTTCAGAAAGTTAAGCTTACGTAGCAAGAATCTTATTGACTAAAATGATTAAAATGATACAGTACTGCTGAAGTAGGCTAGCTGGCAGTGGCTGCGTTGTTGACTTTGTAGGCTAGCTGGCAGTGTTGTCTACACTGGGGCTGCCTCCAAACCAAACTCTACTCCCTTTACCCTGGTGTGTTGCGTATACTGCGTACCAAACCAAACTCTACTCCCTTTACCCTGGTGTGTTGTCTACACTGGGGCTGCCTCCAAACCAAACTCTACTCCCTTTACCCTGGTGTGTTGTCTACACTGGGGCTGCGTACCAAACCAAACTCTACTCCCTTTACCCTGCTGTGTTGTGTACACTGGGCTGCATACCAAACCAAACTCTATTCCCTTTACCCTGGTGTGTTGTGTACACTGGGCTGCGTACCAAATCAAACTCTACTCCCTTTACCCCGGTGTGTTGTGTACACTGGGCTGCCTCCAAACCAAACTCTATTCCCTATGTGGTGCACTACATTTGACCAGAGTCCTGTGGGCCCTGGTCAAAAGCAGTGCACTAAATAGGGAATAGGGTGTCATTTGGGATGCAGAGGCTCTTTTCTTAATGTGCCTCTTCTACTCAAGTCAAAATGGCGCGCTTCATCTCAACTTGACTACTGGGTGAGCAGCATGCCACACCTTTCAGACAGACCACATCCAAGGAGTGTTTGGAAAAAACATCTCCCTTCCCCTTCACATCTCCCTTCCCCTTCACATCTCCCTTCCTCTTCACATCTCCCTTCCTCTTCACATCTCCCTTCCCCTTCACATCTCCCTAACCATCACTAACCATCTCTGTCTGTGGTGATCAATATGTTGAACATGGAGACACTAACCATCTCTGTCTGTGGTAATCAATAGATTGACATGGAGACACTAACCATCTCTGTCTGTGGTAATCAATAGATTGACATGGAGACACTAACCATCTCTGTCTGTGGTAATCAATAGATTGAACATGGAGACACTAACCATCTCTGTCTGTGGTAATCAATAGATTGAACATGGAGACACTAACCATCTCTGTCTGTGGTAATCAATAGATTGAACATGGAGACACTAACCATCTCTGTCTGTGGTAATCAATATGTTGAACATGGAGACACTAACCATCTCTGTCTGTGGTAATCAATATGTTGAACATGGAGACACTAACCATCTCTGTCTGTGGTGATCAATATGTTGAACATGGAGACACTAACCATCTCTGTCTGTGGTGATCAATATGTTGAACATGGAGACACTAACCATCTCTGTCTGTGGTAATCAATAGATTGAACATGGAGACACTAACCATCTCTGTCTGTGGTAATCAATATGTTGAACATGGAGACACTAACCATCTCTGTCTGTGGTGATCAATATGTTGAACATGGAGACACTAACCATCTCTGTCTGTGGTAATCAATAGATTGACATGGAGACACTAACCATCTCTGTCTGTGGTAATCAATATGTTGAACATGGAGACACTGACCATCTCTGGATGGATGCTTCTGTAAAAGTAACTCAACTCAGCATATATAGAAACATCCTCTCACTGTACATTTTAAGTTTATTTTCAGCAAACTTAACATGTGTAAATATTTGTATGAACATAACAAGATTCAACAACTGAGACATAAAATGAACAAGTTCCACAGACATGTGACTAATAGGGGAGGGCAAGTAGCCTCGTGATTAGAGTGTTGGACTAGTAACCGAAAGGTTGCAAGATCAAATCCCCGAGCTGACCAGGTAAAAATCTGTCGTTCTTCCCCTGAACAAGGCAGTTAAACCACTGTTCCTAGGCCACCATTGAAAATAAGAATTTGTTCTTAACTGACTTGCCTAGTTAAATAAAAATAAAAATAGAAATGGAATAATGTGTCCCTGACCAAAGGGGGGGGGGTCAAAAGTAACAGTCAGTATCTGGTGTGGCCACCAGCTGCATTAAGTACTGCAGTGCATCTCCTACTCATGGACTGCACCAGATTTGCCAGTTCTTCCACCAAGGCTCCTGGACATTTCTGGGGGGGGATGGCCGTCACCCTCTGGTCCAACAGGTCCCAGATGTGCTCAATGGGATTGAGATCTGGGCTCTTTGCTGGCCATGGCAGAACACTGACATTCCTGTTTTGCTAGAAAACACTCACAGTATGACTGGTGGCATTGTCATGCTGGAGGGTCATATCAGGATGAGCCTGCAGGAAGGGTACCACATGAGGGAGGAGGAAGTCTTCCCTGTAACGCACAGCGTTGAGATTGTCTGCAATGACAACAAGCTCAGTCCGATGATGCTGTGACACACCGCCCCAGACCATGACGGACCCTTCACCTCCAAATCGATCCCACTCCAGAGTACAGGCCTCGGTGTAACGCTCATTCCTTTGACGATAAACGCGAATCCGACCATCACCCCTGGTGAGACAAAACCACGACTCGTCAGTGAAGAACACTTTCTGCCAGTCCTGTCTGGTCCAGTGAGGGCGGGTTTGTGCTCATAGGTAACGATGTTGCCGGTGATGTCTGGTGAGGACCTACCTTACAACAGGGATCCTGGGTCCTGAAAAAGGGGCGTTTCTATTTTGAGTTTATGTGGCTCTTCTGAGTGGTTCTGTTCTCTTCTGGGTGTTGGAAACACACCAATACCCATTGGGTTGATTGGTTGACTGGTTTATTCTGTAAATGTTCCAAGAACTGCCATAGGCTAAGCACAGGACCAAATATTTATTGACCATGGAATCCAAAATATCCATCTCAGGTTCGTAAATGATGTCCTAGTTTTTCTGTGTATTTCATCTCTCTCTCCGTCTATCTTTGAAGTATGCATGCACACACCAACACACACAAACACACACACACATACACCACACATGCACACACACACACACATACACTACACATATACACACCAACACACACATATACACCACACATACACACACCAACACACACACATACACTACGCATACACACACCAACACACACACATACACTACGCATGCACACACCAACACACACAAACACACACACACATACACCACACATGCACACACACACACACATACACTACACATATACACACCAACACACACATATACACCACACATACACACACCAACAACACACACACATACACTACGCATACACACACCAACACACACACATACATACACTACACATACACACAACAACACACACACATACATACACCACACATATACACACCAACACACACATATACACCACACATACACACACCAACACACACACATACACTACGCATACACACACCAACACACACACATACATACACTACACATACACACAACAACACACACACATACATACACCACACATACACACACCAACACATACACACACCAACACACACACACACACATACACTACACATACACACACCAGCACACACACATACACCACACATACACACACCAACACACACACACATACACTACACATACACACACCAACACACACACATACACCACACATACACACACCAACACACACACACATACACTACACATACACACGCCAACACACACACATACATACACTACACATACACACACACACATACACTACACATACACACATACTCCACACATACACACACCAACACACACACATACATACACTACACATACACACACCAACACACACACACACATACACTACACATACACACACCAACACACACACATACATACACTACACATACACACACACACATACACTACACATACACACACCAACACACACACATACACTACACAAACACACACCAACACACACACACATACACTACACATACACACACATAAACAAGCACCGTCGCCCCACCTTCCACACACAACTACAGGGAAGCAACAACAAAAAACTTGCTCCCCAAGAGAAGTGCATTATGGGTATGATAATCTGGGACAGTGAAGGGAATACAGGCCATTCTTTCCCCAAGCAGACTGAACATCATGACATCACCTAGTTCTGGGAACAGAGGTCCATGTATCCAGCCATAGAGACGCAACTGTGTTCTATGTTATACAATCTAACTAGTGTTCTGTGTCCATTTTGAATGGCATGTCTTCATTCCTTCGTCCCCCACTATACCATGAGACAGACATGTCTTCATCCCCCCCACTATACCATGAGACAGACATGTCTTCATTCCTTCGTCCCCCACTATACCATGAGACAGACATGTCTTCATCCCCCACTATACCATGAGACAGACATGTCTTCATCCCCCACTATACCATGAGACAGACATGTCTCCATCCCCTCATACCCCACTATACCATGAGACAGACTATCTTCATCACCTCATACCCCACTATACCATGAGACAGACTATCTTCATCACCTCATACCCCACTATACCATGAGACAGACTATCTTCATCACCTCATACCCCACTATACCATGAGACAGACTATCTTCATCACCTCATACCCCACTATACCATGAGACAGACTATCTTAATCACCTCATACCCCACTATACCATGAGACAGACATGTCTTCATACCCCACTATACCATGAGACAGGCATGTCTTCATCACCTCATCCCCCACTATACCATGAGACAGACATGTCTTCATACCCCACTATACCATGAGACAGACATGTCTTCATCCCCCACTATACCATGAGACAGACATGTCCTCATCACCTCATACCCCACTATACCATGAGACAGACTATCTTCATCACCTCATACCCCACTATACCATGAGACAGACTGTTTCATCACCTCATACCCCACTATACATGAGACAGACTATCTTCATCACCTCATACCCCACTATACATGAGACAGACTATCTTCATCACCTCATACCCCACTATACCATGAGACAGACTATCTTCATCACCTCATACCCCACTATACATGAGACAGACTATCTTCATCACCTCATACCCCACTATACATGAGACAGACTATCTTCATCACCTCATACCCCACTATACCATGAGACCGACTATCTTCATCACCTCATACCCCACTATACATGAGACAGACTATCTTCATCACCTCATACCCCACTATACCATGAGACAGACATGTCTTCATCCCCCACTATACCATGAGATAGGCATGCCTTCGTCCCCCACTATACCATGAGGCAGACGTCTTCATCACCTCATACCCCACTATACCATGAGACAGACATGTCTTCATCCCCCACTATACCATGAGATAGGCATGTCTTCATACCCCACTATACCATGAGACAGACATGTCTTCATCCCCCACTATACCATGAGACAGACATGTCTTCATCCCCCACTATACCATGAGACAGACATGTCTTCATCCCCCACTATACCATGAGACAGGCATGTCTTCATACCCCACTATACCATGAGACAGACATGTCCTCATCACCTCATCCCCCACTATACCATGAGACAGGCATGTCTTCATCCCCCACTATACCATGAGACAGACATGTCTCCATACCCCACTATACCATGAGACAGACTATCTTCATCACCTCATACCCCACTATACCATGAGACAGACTATCTTCATCACCTCATACCCCACTATACCATGAGACAGACTATCTTAATCACCTCATACCCCACTATACCATGAGACAGACATGTCTTCATCCCCCACTATACCATGAGATAGGCATGCCTTCGTCCCCCACTATACCATGAGGCAGACGTCTTCATCACCTCATACCCCACTATACCATGAGACAGACTATCTTCATCACCTCATACCCCACTATACCATGAGACAGACTATCTTCATCACCTCATACCCCACTATACCATGAGACAGACATGTCTTCATCCCCCACTATACCATGAGACATGATACCATGAGACAGACATCTTCATCCCCCACTATACCATGAGACAGACATGTCTTCATCCCCCACTATACCATGAGACAGACATGTCTTCATCCCCCACTATACCATGAGACAGACATGTCTTCATCCCCCACTATACCATGAGACAGACATGTCTTCATCCCCCACTATACCATGAGACAGACTATCTTCATCACCTCATACCCCACTATACCATGAGACAGACTATCTTCATCACCTCATACCCCACTATACCATGAGACAGACTATCTTAATCACCTCATACCCCACTATACCATGAGACAGACTATCTTCATCACCTCATACCCCACTATACCATGAGACAGACTATCTTCATCACCTCATACCCCACTATACCATGAGACAGACTATCTTCATCACCTCATACCCCACTATACCATGAGACAGACTATCTTAATCACCTCATACCCCACTATACCATGAGACAGACATGTCTTCATCCCCCACTATACCATGAGATAGGCATGCCTTCGTCCCCCACTATACCATGAGGCAGACGTCTTCATCACCTCATACCCCACTATACCATGAGACAGACTATCTTCATCACCTCATACCCCACTATACCATGAGACAGACTATCTTCATCACCTCATCCCCCACTATACCGTGAGACAGACTATCTTCATCACCTCATACCCCACTATACCATGAGACAGACTATCTTCATCACCTCATACCCCACTATACCATGAGACAGACTATCTTCATCACCTCATCCCCCACTATACCATGAGACAGACTATCTTCATCACCTCATACCCCACTATACCATGAGACAGACATGTCTTCATCCCCCACTATACCATGAGACAGACATGTCTTCATCCCCCACTATACCATGAGACAGACATGTCTTCATCCCCCACTATACCATGAGACAGACATGTCTTCATCCCCCACTATACCATGAGACAGACATGTCTTCATCCCCCACTATACCATGAGACAGACATGTCTTCATCCCCCACTATACCATGAGACTGACATGTCTTCGTCCCCCACTATACCATGAGACAGACATGTCTTCATCCCCCACTATACCATGAGACAGACATGTCTTCATCCCCCACTATACCATGAGACAGACATGTCTTCATCCCCCACTATACCATGAGACAGGCATGTCTTCATACCCCACTATACCATGAGACAGACATGTCTTCATCCCCCACTATACCATGAGACAGACATGTCTTCATCCCCCACTATACCATGAGACAGGCATGTCTTCATACCCCACTATACCATGAGACAGACATGTCTTCATCCCCCACTATACCATGAGACAGGCATGTCTTCATCCCCCACTATACCATGAGACAGACATGTCTTCATCCCCCACTATACCATGAGACAGACATGTCTTCATCCCCCACTATACCATGAGACAGACATGTCTTCATCCCCCACTATACCATGAGACTGACATGTCTTCATCCCTTCGTACCCCACTATACCATGAGACAGACATGTCTTCGTCCCCCACTATACCATGAGACAGACATGTCTTCATCCCCCACTATACCATGAGACAGACATGTCTTCATCCCCCACTATACCATGAGACAGACATGTCTTCATCCCCCACTATAGCATGAGACAGACATGTCTTCATACCCCACTATACCATGAGACAGACATGTCTTCATCCCCCACTATACCATGAGACAGACATGTCTTCGTCCCCCACTATACCATGAGACAGACATGTCTTCATCCCCCACTATACCATGAGACAGACATGTCTTCATCCCCCACTATACCATGAGACTGACATGTCTTCATCCCCCACTATACCATGAGACTGACATGTCTTCATCCCCCACTATACCATGAGACAGACATGTCCTCATCACCTGTAATGGCATTGAATAGAAAACTACAAAACCTACAAAAAAAATACTTCCTGAATGGATTTTTCTCAGGTTTGCGCCTGCCAAATCAGTTCTGTTATACTCACAGACACGATTTTAACAGTTTGGGGAACTTTAGCGTGTTTTCTATCCAAATCTACCAATTATATGCATATCATATCTTCTGGGCCCGAGTAGCAGGCAGTTTAATTTGGGCACGCTTTTCATCCAAAATTCCGAATGCTGCCCCCTACCCTAGAGAGGTTAAAAGCTTACAAACAGGGTTGTCAAACGTTGAGATACTGTTGAGATACATATTTTTTTAGATACATTAAACATCAATTATCTAAAACGTGTAAACTCCGATTTTTTTTCATAATCAGATATGTTGTAGCTTAGTCACTATTCTACATCATCTGAGGTTTTTGTGTTGGGCCCACCATCAGTTGAGACACAACATGCTCTCTGAATACAGGGTGGGTGTCATGTTTTGGCTGATAAATGTACTAAAATAGGAATCAAATTGAAATGTCAACTTTAAAATGGTACCACAAAGATGGTTGGAGGTCCACACATCAGAGAATGGTACCACAAAGATGGTTGGAGGTCCACACATCAGAGAATGGTACCACAGAGATGGTTGGAGGTCCACACATCAGAGAATGGTACCACAAAGATGGTTGGAGGTCCACACATCAGAGAATGGTACCACAGAGATGGTTGGAGGTCCACACATCAGAGAATGGTACCACAAAGATGGTTGGAGGTCCACACATCAGAGAATATTGACTCGGTGTCCACATCACTAAGGAATTATCATGGTCCACATACACCAACACAGTCGTGAAGAAGGAACGACAACATCTCTTCCCCCTCAGGAGGCTGCTAAGATTCAGCATGGGGCCCTCAGATCCTCAAAAAGTTATACATCTCTACAATTGAGAGCATACCTCTTGGTATGGCAACTGCTTGGCGTCCGACTGCAAGACATTACAGAGGGTAATGAGTATGGCCCAGTACATCACTGGGGCCGATCTCCCTGCCATCCAGTACTTCTACACCAGACAAGGTGTCAGATGAAGAAACCTAAAAATTGTCAAAGACTCCAGCCACCCGTCATAGACTGTTATTTCAATTACCTTACAGCAAGCGGTACCGATGCACCAAGTCTGGAACCAATTAGGACCCTGAACAGCTTTACCCCCAAGCCATAAGGCTGATAAATAGCTAATTAAATAGTACCTGGATTATCTGCATTACCTTTTTTCACATATTATTGCTTTGACCATTTATTATCTTATTAAATTATTATTATTATTATTATTATTTTATTATTTTTATTATTATTTTATTATTATTTTATTATTTATTATTTTTATTATTATTATTATTATTTTTTTTATTTTTATTATTATTACTATTATTATATTATTATTATTATTATTATTATTTTATTACATTGTGTATTTATTCCTTGTGTTATAATGTTTCTATTATTTTTCCTCTGCATTGTTGAGAAAGGGCCTGTTGGTAAAGCTCACTGTTTACACCTGTTGTTTACGAAGCATGTGACCAATGACATTTGAGTTGACTTGGTAATGGACAAATGTATTCAAATGTATTGACCCTCCTGCAGTCCCTTCGCTGTGGATCAGGCATGTTCCCTCCTCTGCTTCCTGAAGTCAACAATCAACTATTTTGTTTTGCTGACATTGAGGGAGAGGTTGTTGTCCGGACACCACTATTTCACTTACCTCCTCCCTATAGGCTGACTGTCCAGGCCTACACCACAATGCCAGTTCACTTACCTCCCTCCCTATAGGCTGACTCGTCGTTGTTGGTTATCAGGCCTACAACCGTGATGTCGGACCATGGAGACTAGATGATGGAGTTGGTGTCAGGCCTAAAGCCACACAGTGATGGAGTTGGTGTGAACAGGGAGTACAGCAGAGGACTGAGGACACACCCCTGGGGGGGCCCTGTGTTGAGTCAGTGTGGAGGATGACTTGTTGTCAATCCTCACAGCCTGTGGTCTGCCCATCAGGAAGTCCAGGATCCAGTTGCAGAGGGTGGCGTCCTGACCCAGGGCTCTGAGCTTGGTGTCCTGACCCAGGGCTCTGAGCTTGGTGTCCTGACCCAGGGCTCTGAGCTTGGTGTCCTGACCCAGGGCTCTGAGCTTGGTGTCCTGACCCAGGGCTCTGAGCTTGGTGTCCTGACCCAGGGCTCTGAGCTTGGTGTCCTGACCCAGGGCTCTGAGCTTGGTGTCCTGACCCAGGGCTCTGAACAGGGTCCTGACCCAGGGCTCTGAGCTTGGTGTCCTGACCCAGGGCTCTGAGCTTGGTGTCCTGAGGAACCAGGGCTCTGAGCTTGCTGAACTGTAGTCAATGAACAGCATTCTCACATGGGTGTTCCATCACAACACGTTATTTGTTTATTATACAACGTTTGGGTCTAATCCTGAATGCTGATTGGTTAAAACCGCATTCCAGACGGTGTCTATTCCACAAGTTACCACCGGCTAAATCTAGGATGTTAAAATGCCCATTTACTCTGTTCCATCAGACTGCACAATCCACAGTCTCATCAGCCCAGCCAGGCAATTTATAAACTTGATCTCCACTATAAAAAGCATCTAGACATTATCTCACATTTCTTTTAGACTAACATGTAGTTTTCAACAGCTTGGATTTGAATAAATCTCTCTGACATTTGCAAAAAAAAATAAAAAATTCTAATTCGATCTCCACCAGTCCCATTGAAGTGAACGTGTCGGGGACGAGAGACAGGCAGCGTTTCTCAGCCAGTCAAAATCAGGAATCAGTTGGCATCATTTTGATGGATATATGCAAAAAAAATGTAAATTGAAAAAAGGTCAAACAAAACGAAGTGCAGCTAGTTTGCAGACTTTCCTCGACGAACTACACCCCGGTGTCAATATATCCTCCAAACACCAGCTTCTCGGGCCTTAACACCTAAACGCCAACTGCTTGAGAGTGCTTAGTCATTATGAGTATAATGTGTGTTAGACCGAGCTGAATACATGGGTTGAAATCTGGTTTGAGTGGATTCATGGATCATGGATTGATGTGATTTAAAGTGGGGTGAGGTCCCCCTCTACTGGCCGGATATTGTAACTACAGTGATCCAGTTCTACTCCTGAAATAGTTTACTGTCTCGGCCCTGCCTGTGGTTTTGTTGGGTGTTTTGTAACTCTGATAGGCCTATTCATTAATTAGTCTCGGTCCAGCCTCGGGGTTTATCGAGGGTTTTGAAACTTTGATAGACCTATTACTTAATTAGTATGTTCAGCCTGGGGCTTTATCAGGGGGATTTGCAAATCTGATAGGCCTATTCCTTAATTCATGCTTCTGAATGTTGCAAGAATCTCCCCCACATATGTCCTATAGACCAGACGTGGTTATTACTCTGACGTAGATACGATCTAAACCCTCTATGAATGTATTGTGAATGTTTATAAACGCGTTAATCGACCCTGCCACACGAGCATGCTTTTGCGGCACAGTCGATAGCGCGCCGGACCTCGGGCTCGATGGTCGAGGGTTCGAGACCTGCTCCCTGGCTCGTCTTTCTTGAAGGCAGGGCACATTGAAAATAATAATTGGTACGAATCAATATTTTTAACGACATACTTCTGAGATAATGTCCGTGTGGTTGAACTGTTGGAACCAACACACCACTTTGAAGCCGTGTTTCCTGGTATTACAGGAAAACAGCTATGAAGTTTCCTGGTATTATGAGGCTCAATCAAAGAGTCCTCAGTCAGTGGCTGGGGCTTCTTGATATCACGTCATACTACTAATTATTTGACATGCTTTTTGATTCAGGGTGAATCCAAGTCCGCTTTAAAAAGTCACTATGACTGTTTGATTTCAGAAGGTAGTAGTGATAGAGGATTTTCGACCAGCAGACAATTTCGTTAGATTTGGGTAGGTAACAAGGGCTTTTAATCATAATGCTTTATAGTGTACACACTATTGTACTTTGATGGTAAACTATTGGCGGTGAGTTTGTTTGTAAAGAGTATTATGTTTAGCTTATATTTTAACAGAAGACCACTCTACTCCCGGAACTTGATGGTTTTATGAAATTGTAGTAATAGCCAATGCCTGCTAATCACTACTCTTATATTGACACACAGGTGAATTAATTGTTCATAAGTATATTCAACATGTAAGATACCTAGTAGCTTAGTTTATACCACTTTCTCGGATTCGATCCATATCTGGGCGCGAACTCGACCTCAGCCTTCTTCCATTAAAAGACGGTCATGTTACCTCAACAGCTAACTAATGAGGCGATGTAAGCGGGACACCTCGGCTAAGGAGTAAGTTTGACACATCTCCATGTGCTACGCTAGCCACTATAATAAAACACGCCTGGCTTACACTCTTCATAAAATGTCAAATTTATCAACATTGCAGAAACTATTCTAAAATACTACTTATGAACAATGTAGATGTTCCTACGCATAGAAAAAGTGTGATTTGTTTCACTTTTTCTATTTAAAATAAATAAACAAATCACACTTTTCTATGCGTAGGAACATTCTACATTCCGTTCATAAGTAGTATTTTAGAATAGTTTCTAGCAATGTTGATAAATTAGGCCCCCCTATATATATATATATATATATATATATATATATATATATATATATATATATATATATTTATACAATGGTTTAATTCATAATGAATTAATCTGATATATATATATATATATATATATATTATATATTTCAATATATATTTTCCATATATTGACAATAATTTATATTTAACTTAACTTCATTATGAATTCAATATTAATTAACCTTTATTTAACTAGGCAAGTCAGTTAAGAACAAATTCTTTGGGGAACGATATCTGATAAACCAATCTGTACTTTCTGTAAAAGTACCACCGGTCTCTAAAAACGCGCTCTGATGAATGCAGTGTACCAGATCTTGTAACAGCGCATGATCAGCCATCTCTCATGTGATTTCCATTATCTCAGTCTTTTATAGTATTTCTACAATGGTTTAACTTTAACACTTGCCTCTAATTTAACAAATGACTGTACACTATATGGATTATTATCATAACAAATGCACTGATGTGGTCAAATGATATATAGCCTGTCAATATGTGTTGCATGAATTCACAATTGAAATACAATTAAATCGAAAAATGATTTAATTATTACTCGGAAGAATTTCACACATTTTCAACATATATTTTCCACACGCTTGACAAGCAGTTCCCTTATTCCACCACTTGGCACTGTGCCTACGCATGTTTATGGCTGTGCGTACATTTACTCAGTCACGCTCAAGCAAACGTTCATATTGATTCATCTCACAATTTGCGTGGAAATTATCCCACGCGTGGTTTATGCACAGATTTGTGCCTGCACATGGTTGATACATGAGGCCCCTGAAATTCATGATGTTTAAATGTATGTAAGTAATACATGGATATCCTAATAGTGAAAATAAAAATCACATTAACGCCGAATAATATATTTCATTTTGTATTTATTACTCAAACGTATTGATGGATTTGTTTTTGGTGAATAATTTATTTTTTGTGAAATATGAAGTTTTAATATGACAGATTAGCGGAAGTACGCGTGTATTTCTTTAAATCCACATCCGGTTCTCAGTCAACAATGAAAGTGAACTTGCTGGGGAAATAACAAGGGAATGTATAGTATTTCATTACGTATTAAGTTTTCTTAGGGAGTTGAGAAAATTGAGTAGGATTTCCACTTTGCCTGTCTTTGGTCCACACTCCAGTCCAGTTGGTGGCGGTAGTGCACCTTAAAGTTGGTTTCCAAACGCCATATATAAAATCCACAGAAGATGAAACAACGAGTCCTGTGTTTTGAAATCTGACTCCGCTACAGGACTGTGACAGCTGTGCATCGTTTCATCTCGCTAAGTTATCTTACAGGGAGAGACAAGTTTCATTAACGAGTTATATTGGCACTTCCCCCACAATGGAAGAAGCAGGATACAAAGCCATGGCTTCGGCTACTTCAGGTGCAACCTTTTACCCTATTTTCTTTAGTCCACTTTCCGACTTATTAGTTTGCTAGCTAGCTGCTAGTCCCACACCAGTAGACAACTAACGTTAGCTAGCTGCTAGTCCCACACCAGTAGACAACTAACGTTAGCTAGCTGCTAGTCCCACACCAGTAGACAACTAACGTTAGCTAGCTGCTAGTCCCACACCAGTAAACAACTAACGTTAGCTAGCTGCTAGTCCCACACCAGTAGACAACTAACGTTAGCTAGCTGCTAGTCCCACACCAGTAAACAACTAACGTTAGCTAGCTGCTAGTCCCACACAACTAACAGTAGACAACTAACGTTAGCTAGCTGCTAGTCCCACACCAGTAGACAACTAACGTTAGCTAGCTGCTAGTCCCACACCAGTAAACAACTAACGTTAGCTGCTGCTAGTCCCACACCAGTAGACAACTAACGTTAGCTAGCTGCTAGTCCCACACCAGTAAACAACTAACGTTAGCTAGCTGCTGCCCACACCAGTAGACAACTCCCACTGCCAGTCCCAGACAACCAGTAACAACTAACGTTAGCTAGCTGCTAGTCCCACACCAGTAGACAACTAACGTTAGCCCACACCAGTAGACAACTAACGTTAGCTAGCTCCCCACACCAGTAGACAACTAACGTTAGCTAGCTGCTAGTCCCACACCAGTAGACAACTAACGTTAGCTAGCTATCCGGTCAGTCTTAGGTTTTTAGGAGTAATGGCCTGGTCCTACCTAGCCTGGGCAGCTGTTAGTGGGTTTATGATGGAGATCCATAAAGCCCACCAGCCGCTGCTCAGACTAGCCTGGTCCGAGTTCTCCCTGGTGTATCAATGTGCCCACAGCAGTTGGCAAGACAGTACAAACAGACCTTGGACCAGGCTACTAACCGTCCCCTGTAAGCCATCTGTCATGTAACTAAACCAGTGCCCAAGGTAATGTCGATGACTTCCACAGGTTCTATTCACTTCTTCCACGATGATTTTTGAGGATGAGATACAAATGAAAGAATACCTCATGACGATGACTGATATGATCGTGTTGTGTGCCACCCTGGCCATCTCCCTCTTCTTCTGGATCATTTCCATCACAGCCAGCACATATTACGGTAAGACACACCTGCCTGCGTGGACATGCTCACACACACACCTTGTCAGTCATGTCCAGTGTTTTCCCTACCGTTGTGGGTTATAAAAGCTTGTTAACCCTTTTAAAATAATAATAAATGTTCTGCATAAATGTCATCAGATCTTCATCTAAGTCCTATTTCTAATAATAGATCAAGTTCATCTGATTTAAACTAATAAAACACAAACAATTGTCCTTTTGAATTTCTTTATTGAGAAAATTGATCCAACATTACATTTCTTTGTGGGGGGGAAAAAAGTATGTAAATCTCAAGATTTAATGAGCTCAAAGTGGATTAAAGTAGTCAAAAGTTTAGTATTTGGTCCCATATAGAAGATGTTTCAGAACACTTCTAAATTCATCTTGATAGTGCCATGATTAAGAAAAAAACACGAATGAATCATGAATCCGGATGAGTGAGAAGTTTAGAGGCTGCAAAACATGCTCTCACGGTTACCCATAAGAGGGGAGAATGTTTTGTTGCAGAAATCGACAATGCTAAAGAGTGCAAACTCTCAACACTATATAAGCAAGATGGGCCCCCCTTCCTAGCTCTGTTGGGCCCCCTTCCTAGCTCTGTTGGGCCCCCTTCCTAGCTCTGCTGCCCCCCCCTCCCCGCCTAGTTCTGTTGCCCCCTGCCTAAAAAGAGAGGCTTCTATTCACCTCATTCCAGAATATAGACAAGGAGAGATGGTTTCAGTAGTAGTTTGTTAAAGAGGATGAAGCACGACTTGATGAAACACTGATTATTATCTAGAGCTATAACCTAATTCAATGTGTCATTCCAGGCACTCTCCAGCCGGTGTCTCCGTGGCGATGGTTGTTCTCCATCCTGGTTCCTCTGACTCTCACCACACGGGCCCTGAAGAAGAGGAGTCTGGACCACGGCGGAGCCCTGGGAGGTAAACAAACAATGGAACATAAATCAACTAATCAAAATAAAAACCTTCCTGCTCAGGAGGTATTCTATGACTTTCAGCGGAAGAACTTCCTGTGTCTTCACCTTGTAGTTCTGTGTGTTTAATCAATCAAAACGTGTTATGACAGCCTCACCTACATGTTAATTCCCACGGATGTGTTGTGCAACCAGAAGCACGCCCCGGCACTTACTTAGGTCTACTTCATGTAGGAATTCAGCAGGGAGAATATGTATCGAATGAAAAATATCACTTTTATATACAGATGTTTAAGTTAACCAGGCAAGTCAGTTAAGGAAAAACATCTTATTTACAATGACTAGGAACAGTGGGTTTACTGCCTTGTTCAGGGGAACAGTGGGTTTACTGCCTTGTTCAGGGGAACAGTGGGTTTACTGCCTTGTTCAAGGGAACAGTGGGTTTACTGCCTTGTTCGGGGGAACAGTGGGTTTACTGCCTTGTTCGGGGGAACAGTGGGTTTACTGCCTTGTTCGGGGGAACAGTGGGTTTACTGCCTTGTTCGGGGAACAGTGGGTTTACTGCCTTGTTCGGGGGAACAGTGGGTTTACTGCCTTGTTCGGGGAACAGTGGGTTTACTGCCTTGTTCGGGAACAGTGGGTTTACTGCCTTGTTCGGGGAACAGTGGGTTTACTGCCTTGTTCGGGGGAACAGTGGGTTTACTGCCTTGTTCGGGGAACAGTGGGTTTACTGCCTTGTTCGGGGAACAGTGGGTTTACTGCCTTGTTCGGGGAACAGTGGGTTTACTGCCTTGTTCGGGGAACAGTGGGTTTACTGCCTTGTTCGGGGAACAGTGGGTTTACTGCCTTGTTCGGGAACAGTGGGTTTACTGCCTTGTTCGGGGAACAGTGGGTTTACTGCCTTGTTCGGGGAACAGTGGGTTTACTGCCTTGTTCGGGGAACAGTGGGTTTACTGCCTTGTTGGGAACAGTGGGTTTACTGCCTTGTTCGGGGAACAGTGGGTTTACTGCCTTGTTCGGGGAACAGTGGGTTTACCTTGTCAGCTTGGGATTCGATCCAGCAACCTTTCGGTTACTGGCCCAACGCTCTAACCATTAGGCTCCCTGCCGCCCCAATATGACAAATATGGGAAAAAAATAGTTGTTGTGTGTTGATGCAATGTCTTCCACTATATTCTCAATCCCTCGTGGGACCAACTGCTTATCTATTGGTCCTGTGGCGACTCGCCTACTCAGGAATGGAAGGTGCTCAACCAACAAGTCTGAACAGTTTACAACGGCTGCCTGGGGGAATTACTTCCAGACTGAAGTACAGTCCTTCAGTTTCACCAGGTCTGCACACGGAATAAGAGCTTCCCTTCCCTTAAACAGACTCACTTGGCGTGGAGGACTCTAGATGACTGCTTTTCCTTCTTAAGGATTCGGACAGGATCAGGCTTTGACTGTAAAAAGGGGACAGGTTTTGCCAGCTTCATATTATGGAAGAGGATCTTCTGAACGATAACTGCACAGCAGATAATCTGCCCTTGTATACATTCTACGCCTCTGTGATGATTGTGGAGTTCACCCTGGCTCTGCCTCTTAACCTCTCAGTGCTTTACCTCTTCATCTTCAAGCTGGAGTTCTGGAAGCTGAACTCCAACAACCTTTTCCTGTTCAATCTGGTGTTGGCTGACCTCCTTCTGCTGGGCTGTTTGCCAGTGAACGCCTACAACTTTCTACGCGAGAGCGACAGAGTGTGGACGGAAAGATCTGCAAAGCCATGCTCTTTATGCTGTTTCTGAACCGAGGCGCCAGTATCGGCTTCCTGGCTGTGATTTCACTCGATCGCTACTTCAACGTGGTTCATCCTGGGAACAAGGACTTTGTCCTCAAAAAGTCCCCTCATATATCTGTGGTCATCTGGCTACTACTGCTCCCTTTGACGGTCCCCACCATGCTGAAGACCGGCTGCTGTAGCAGTCATGGGGACATCACTGACACTCTGAGAGAGGTTGTGTTCTTCACCCAGATTCTCATCCCTTTCTTTGTGTTGGTGTACTGCACGGTCCGCATTGTCAACAGACTCAAAAAGAAGACGGTAGGTGACAGGACCAAGCTGCGTCGAGCAGTGTTTCTGGTCACCTCTGTCATGCTGCTCTTTTCTCTCTGTTTCCTGCCTTGTACCATCGCTAGAATTGTTCTGTTGACTGTCCGAGCCATGGATTTAGACAATGCTGAGAATATAGCTGTTCAGGTCTATGATGGTTTCATAGTGTTTTCCCACATGGACTGTCTAGTGGACCCAATTGTGTACTGTTTAAGCAGCACTAAGTTCAAACGCCTCTACCTGTCAACGTATTGCCCCTGTCTACTGAGAAACAACGCAGAAACGGTTGAAAGGACAAACCCCACACGAACCAACTTAAATCTAAAACGTAACAACAACACACTGTAGCTAGTAGTCTAAAACGCAACAACACACTGTAGCTAGTAGTCTAAAACGCAGCAACAACAACACTGTAGCTAGTAGGTAATGATACTTCTGGGTGTGGGCGTGGTTGTGGGTGTGGTCGTGGGCGTGGCCACAGTTTTTAAAGGGTTTCTTGCAGTTATACACTTTAATGGGGCTGAGAATTTTTTTGTATTAAAAAAAAAAAGAGAATTTTCTGCAATTCTACACATTTGACCATATGGCTTATGTCATATAACTAAAACTTTGTTAAAACAAGTCTATTGGGGCCCCATGCCAGGACATTTTTTAAAAAACATTTTAGATTCTCTCTCACTGTCTAGTTTTTTTATTTTGGTGATTGTTAGTTCTCAAAAATGATCTTATTTCAAAAGATATCGCTCCGTTTATCTTTTCTACATACTTTCTATCTGGTTTTAGTCGTTTTAAGTTCACACTGAAAACGTTTTCACCATGTTCATCTGTTTTGATGTGGCGGCCCGCCGCTGCTAAATGAATATAGGGGAAGCACTGGCATGTTCAGCTTTTGTTTGCCAAATCAGACTGTGATTCAATACGGGTTTCTGTTATGATCAGTCATCGGTTTCGTTCACCTGTGAAATCATCATGTTACATGCCAAGAGTGTGCAAAGCTGTCATCAAAGCAAAGTGTGGCTACTTTGAAGAATCTCAAATATAAAACATTTTGTTTTAACACTTTTTTGGTTACTACATGATTCCATATGTATTATTTAATGGTCTCTCGACTGGTACTGCATAATACTATTTTGTACATGCTTTGTTTGTTGATGAAACAATGTCCAATGTTTCCACATTAATTAGTTATTTTGAATATGAAATGCCAACCAAATAAAGATTGCCATTTCAAAAGCAAAGACTTGATAACGTGAATAATTTGCTGCAAGGCAGCATGGGAACAAAGAAACAGCAAGCAGAAACTGAGCAGAAATGTTTTAAAACATCCTTAAAAAATATCATTCATGTTTTATCTTCCTCATTTAAAAAAAATGTGTAATAATTTGTTGGGTGAGTTTGAGTTTGAGATTTGATGGATCTATATATATATTTATATTATATATATATTATATATATATATTATATTATATATATTATATTTATATATTATATATATATATAATATATATATTGATCCATCAAATCTCAAACTCACCCAACAAATTATTAGGGGAAAAAACTATTAAAGATTTTGTTAATGAGGCTCTTTGATCAGATGACCTCATACCATTTGTATGTCTCCGTGTCCAGTATGAGGGAAGTTACATGTAATTTTGTGAGCCAACGCTAACTAGCATCACCCATCTACTTCAAAGCAATGTGCTATCTACATCTTAACTTCCTTTATACTGGACATGGAGACATAATGTTATCCGAGAGTTCATCGGACTCTGGGGAAGTACATAAAGGGCCTCGTTGCCAATATCCCAAGTATCAGTTTAACCTTAGGAGTCTCTGTTGTGTGTTTTAATGCTATTATTAATTCTAAGATTCATCCCACACAGTTCCAGCAGCCCCAGGCGTATGCGTGTGAGAAGAGGGGTTGCCCCTGATGTCAGTCACACGTTAGCCAGGCCATCAGCAGTCCTCGTGATCTGGATCTGAGAGGAATTAATTAGTCACCATTCTTTTAATCAGGGTCTGTGCTGAATCACATTATTCAACTGACTAAAGCAGTTTATTCATGTACTAATTGGTACATTCCACAGCAGAATAGCCCATAAATATTTTTGGTATAACAGATTGTTCTTGCAATTCTCACAAGGAAACTGTGAGGAATGTTTTTTTGACATTTTGTATCCCAAACTATTTTTAAGAAAATCATGAGGGAGGTGTTAATTTTAGGCTCTTTTTAAACCTATTCATGCCTCCTGTAAGACCCTATGACCCTTGAACCGTACATGATACAGACATTTTGGAGTCAATATACTCCGTGTCCTCTCAAATATGGAGTACATCAACATTTATTTTTGAATCTAATCACATTTACTTTACCCAACATAACAAAAATATGAATATTAATTTGACAATATACTCCTCAACGTGGGTTCTCTAGTACTTTTGAAGATATAAACCCATTTTATACATAGAAATGTGCATTATAGGTAATTGACCAATGACATGATTGCACATTCAGCAAATCACCAGCAGGGGGAGTTTAAAGAAAACAACCGTTTTCCCCCATTCACTGTGTTGGTGTTCATAAAATGTATCATAACTTAAATCAGCAGAGAGCCCACTCTGGCAATGTGATGTATTTGTAGAGTATATTGTCCCAAACAATATAAAATGAACTAAATTTTAAAAAAAGTTCATTTTCAGATATTCATTTGAATATTTAATGTTGAATAAATGAATGCAATAATAAAAAATCAAGACATACTCCATATGACACACTATAAGGAGTATGTTGACAACAACACAGATCATAGGGTCTTACAGGAGGCATATATACAGTAGGTCTAAAAAGGGCATAAAATGGCCACTTTCATCATGATTTTCTCAAACATACCGAGAGAGTAGAGGTTCTGTAGCACTGTTCTGATAAGGTAGTTAGACCTAGTTTGTAACCTGGTCCCAGATCTGTCAGAGCCGGCTCCCGTGGTCATAACAACGGCCCAAAGAGTTGGCTATGAACAAGTACAAACAGATCTGGGATCAGGTAAGAGTGTTTTGAGTTGTATTGTTTTCATGCTTTTGTTCCCTGTCCCCTACAGCCCTGCTGGTCGGCTTCATCCTCACCATGGCCAACATAAGTTTCTTCTCTGCCCTGCTGGCTTTCTTCATCACTTCCTCCAAGCTGACACGCTGGAAAGGAGACGTCAAGAAGAAACTAGACTCGGATTATAAAGAAGGTAACGAGTTACAGCAGCTAGGACAGCGGCTAGGACAGCAGTTAGGCCAGCAGCTAGGACAGCGGCTAGGCCATCAGCTAGGCCATCAGCTAGGCCATCAGCTAGGCCATCGGCTAGGCCATCAGCTAGGACATCGGCTAGGCCATCAGCTAGGCCATCAGCTAGGCCAGCAGCTAGGCCAGCGGCTAGGCCAGCAGCTAGGACATCGGCTAGGCCATCGGCTAGGACAGCGGCTAGGACAGCGGCTAGGACAGCGGCTAGGCCAGCGGCTAGGCCCATCGGCTAGGCCATCAGCTAGGACATCGGCTAGGCCATCGGCTAGGACAGCGGCTAGGCCATCAGCTAGGACATCGGCTAGGCCAGCGGCTAGGCCCATCGGCTAGGCCATCGGCTAGGCCATCGGCTAGGCCATCGGCTAGGCCCATCGGCTAGGCCAGCGGCTAGGCCAGCGGCTAGGCCATCGGCTAGGCCATCGGCTAGGCCATCGGCTAGGCCAGCGGCTAGGACAGCGGCTAGGCCAGCGGCTAGGCCAGCGGCTAGGCCAGCGGCTAGGCCAGCGGCTAGGCCATCTGCTAGGCCATCGGCTAGGCCAGCGGCTAGGCCATCGGCTAGGCCAGCGGCTAGGACAGCGGCTAGGACAGCGGCTGGCCATCGGCTAGGCCATCGGCTAGGCCATCGGCTAGGCCATCGGCTAGGCCAGCGGCTAGGGACAGCGGCTAGGACAGCGGCTAGGCCAGCGGCTAGGACAGCGGCTAGGACAGCGGCTAGGCCAGCGGCTAGGCCAGCGGCTGGGCCAGCGGCTGGAGCCAGCGGCTAGGCCAGCGGCTGGGCCATCTGCTAGGCCATCGGCTGGCCAGCGGCTGGGCCAGCGGCTAGGCCAGCGGCTAGGCCAGCGGCTAGGCCATCTGCTAGGCCATCGGCTGGGCCAGCGGCTAGGACAGCGGCTAGGACAGCGGCTAGGCCAGCGGCTGGCCAGCGGCTAGCCAGCGGCTGGGCCAGCGGCTGAGGCCATCTGCTAGGCCATCGGCTGGGCCAGCGGCTAGGCCATCGGCTAGGCCATCGGCTAGGCCATCGGCTAGGACAGCGGCTAGGACAGCGGCTAGGCCATCGGCTAGGCCATCGGCTAGGCCATCGGCTAGGACAGCGGCTAGGCCATCGGCTAGGCCATCGGCTAGGCCATCTGCTAGGCCATCTGCTAGGCCATCTGCTAGGCCATCGGCTAGGCCATCGGCTAGGCCATCGGCTAGGCCATCGGCTAGGCCATCGGCTAGGCCAGCAGCTAGGCTTAATGACTCTCGAGATAGTCAGGCCACACTCCAGTAAGCAACAGCCCGCTACTGGATTGCATAGTCTGCCTCAGTCAGTAATATCTGGTTTATTTTTTTATTTTTTTAAACACCTGCGTAAGTCATTTGTCCTTAAAGGGATAGTTCACCTGTTTTGAAGTGTATCTTATTTAACAAGGAAACCCACCCCCAGGGAAGTCAAAAGGAAGTGAAACATTTTGGAGGTGAACTATCATTTTAATGTGTGTCCCCTTTGCCCTCCAGGTGGTCAGAGGAACTGGGTGCAGGTGTTCTGTAATGGTGGTGTCCCCACAGAGCTGGCGCTGCTATATATGATCGAGGTCAATCAGTCAATGAATTATATATTTGAATACATATAACAGCTGCCTCAGCCAAGTGAGCCGGCCACACATCTGTCACTCATCTGAGGTTATTTCCTTTGTGTGGTCCTGGTTCTAGGTGGGTCCAGGGGAGATGCCGGTGGACTTTGGGAAGCAGTACTCAGCCTCCTGGATGTGTCTGTCTCTGCTGGGCGCCTTGGCCTGCTCTACGGGGGACACCTGGGCTTCAGAGGTGGGGCCCGTCCTCAGTCAGACCAAACCCCGCCTCATCACCTCCTGGAGAGAGGTTCCTACAGGTACACACACACACACACACACACACACACACACACACACACACACACACACACACACACACACACACACACACACACACACACACACACACACACACACACACACACCTGGGAATCAGGGGTGAGGCACGCCCTCAGTCAGACCAAACCCAGGCTCATCACCTATGTAAAGGGCCATAGAGAGAGAGTGTGTGTGTGTGTGTGTGTGTGTGTGTACTACCATTCAAAAGTTTGGGGTCACTTAGAAATGTCCTTGTTTTTATGGAATATCTACATAGGTGTTCAGAGGCCCATTGTCAGCAACCATCACTCCTGTGTTCCAATGGCACGTTGTGTTAGCTAATCCAAGTTTATCATTTTAAAAGGCTAATTGATCATTAAAACTATTTTGCAATTATGTTAGCACAGCTGAACTTTTGTGCTGATTTTAAAGAAGCAATTACAACTGGCCTTCTTTAGACTAGTTGAGTATGTGGAGCATCAGCATTTGTGGATTTGATTACGGACTCAAAATGGCCAAAAACAAAGACCTTTCTTCTGAAACTCGTCAGTCTATTCTTGTTCTGAGAAATAAAGGCTATTCCATGAGAGAAATTGCCAAGAAACTGAAGATCTCGTACAACGCTGTGTACTCCTCCCTTCACAGAACAGCGCAAACGGTCTCTAACCAGAATAGAAAGAGGAGTTGGAGGCCCCGGTGCACAACTGAGCAAGAGAACAAGTACATTAGTGTGTCTAGTTTGAGAAACCGATGCCTCACAAGTCCTCAACTGGCAGCTTCATTAAATAGTACCCGCAAAACACCAGTCTCGAAGTCAACAGTGAAGAAGCGACTCCGGGATACTGGCCTTCTAGACAGAGTTGCAAAGAAAAAGCCACATCTCAGACTGGCCAATAAAAATAAAAGATTAAGATTGGCAAAAGAACACAATCTTAATATTTTATTTCTTTGGCCAGTCTGAGATATGCCTATCTAGATATTCCATTTAAAAAAATCAGCCGTTCCCAGCTACTATAATCATTTACAACACTAACAATGTCTACACTGTATTTCTGATCAATTTGATGTTATTTTAATGGACAAAAAAAAATGTGCTTTTCTTTCAAAAACAAGGACATTTCTAAGTGACCCCAAACTTTTGAAATTTAGTATATTTATGCAATGTAAAAATTTGGACACCTACTCATTCCAGGGTTTTCTTTATTATTACTGTTTTCTACATTGTAGAATAAGTGAAGACAAACTATGAAATAACACACATGGAATCATGTAGTGTTAAACAAATGAAAATATATTTTATATTTGAGATTCTTCAAAGTAGCCACACTTTGCTTTGATGACAGCTTTGCACATGCTTGGTATTCTCTCAACCAGCTTCATGAGGTAGTCACCTGGAATGCATTTCAATTAACAGGTGTCCCTTGTTAATTTGTGGAATTTCTTTCCTTCTTAATACGTTTGAGCCAATCGGTTGTGTTGTGAAAAGGAAGATAGCCCTATTTGGTATGAGACCAAGTCCATATTATGGCAGGAACAGCTCAAATTAGCAAAGAGAAACAACAGTCCATCATTACTTTAAGACAGGAAGGTCAGTCAATCTGGAAAATATCATGAACTTTGAAAGTTTCTTCCTGTGCGGTCCCAAAAACCACCAAGCGCTACGATGAAACTGGCTCTCATGAGGACCGCCACAGGAAAGGAAGACCCAGAGGTACCTCTGCCTCAGGATAAGTTCATTAGAGTTAACTGCACTTCAGATTGCAGCCTAAATAAACGCTTCACGGAGTTCAAATAACAGATACATCTCAACATCAACTGTTCAGAGGAGACTGCGTGAATCAGGCCTTCATGGTCGAATTACTGCAAAGAAACCACTACTAAAGGACACGAATCATAAGAAGAGACTTGCTTGGGCCAAGAAATACGATCAATGGACATTAGACCGATGGAAATGTGTTCTTTGGTCTGAAGGGTCCAAATTTGAGATGTTTGGCTCCAACTTCTGTGTCTTTGTGAGACGCAGAGGAGGTGAATGGAAGATCTCTGCATCTGTGGTTCCCCCCGTGAAGCATGGAGGAGGAGGCGATGTGATGGTGCTTTGCTGGTGACACTGTCAATGATTTATTTAGAAATCAAGGCACACTTAACCAGCATGGCAACCACAGCATTCTGCAACGATACGCCATCCCATCTGGTTTGCGCTTAGTGGGACTAGCATTTTGTTTTTCAACAGGGCAATGACCCAACACACCTCCAGGCTATGTAAGGGCTATTTGAGCAAGAGGGAGAGTGATGGAGTGCTGCATCAGATGACCTGGCCTCCACAATCATCTGACCTCAAGCCAAATGAGATGGTTTGGGATGAGTTGGACCGCAGAGTGGAAAAGCAGCCAACAAGTGCTCAGCATATGTGGGAACTCCTTCAAGACTGTTGGAAAATCATTTCTCGTGAAGCTGGTTGAGAGAATGCCAAGAGTGTGCAAAGCTATCAAGGCAAATGGTAGCTGCTTTGAAGAATATACAATATATACTACATGATTCCATATGTGTTATTGCATCATTTTTTCTTCACTATTGTTTTACAATGTAGAAAATAGTCAAAAATTAAGAACCCCTGGAATGAGTAGTTGTGTCCACACTATAGACTGGTACTATAGGTCAGTGTATTTGCACAGGAAGAACTCTCAACCAACTGGGAATTATTTGAAAAACTTTAAACCCGTGTTCTGCGATTACTAAAACTTACTGTATGCTTCCCAGTTGAAACCGTTCGTGCATACTGTACATTTAGTGATGTTTTTGTTCATTTTGGTGTCTACCCCCTTCCTCAGAGATTTCGTCAACAATAGGGATTTTTCAATTAAGTGTTTGTTGTCATTCAACGACAGACAACTAGTTTTCATACATATTTTTTTTCACTTGAGAAATACTACATCAAACATTTAGATGTAAAATTGCTTCCTCTGCAAAGATGACAGATGTCTGGAGTGTCAACTTGTGACTGTTATTGATATATATATATATATATAGAGAGAGAGAGAGTCTCTGTCAGGTCTGTCAATGGTCAGGGTTGGTTCACGCCCTGTGAGGCCTGTATGTGGGTGGTGTTAAATAGTGATGCAAGCCCGGCTAGCTCAGTCGGTAGAGCATGAGACTCTTAATCTCAGGGTCGTGGGTTCGAGCCCCACGTTGGGCGCTAAATGCTTTTGATTCGAAAGCCTTTCTTCTGATAAATGCGAGCAAATCAAATGTTATTTGTGTGATATAATACACAGTACCAGTCAAACGTTCACTCACTTACTCATTCAAGGTTTTTTTTTAAATTAATTTGCAACAATTTCTACATACCTGTCTTTGCATTGTCATTATGGGGTATTATGTGTAGATTGCTGAGGATGTTTTATTTAATCCATTTGAGAATAACGCTGTAAGGTAACACATTTGGGGGGAAACCAAGGGGTCTGAATACTAACCAACCTGGTCTGACAGTTATTACATGTTGGTGTGTTATTTACCAACCTGGTCTGACAGTTATTACATGTTGGTGTGTTATTTACCAACCTGGTCTGACAGTTATTACATGTTGGTGTGTTATTTACCAACCTGGTCTGACAGTTGTGTTATTTTGCGATGTTGTGGGTTGTGTCTCCAAGCCCGGCTAGCTCAGTCGGTAGAGCATGAGACTCTTAATCTCAGGGTCGTGGGTTCGAGCCCCACGTTGGGCGCTGACCTTTTGATTTGGATAACATTGATCCTCAGAGGCTTGGGCCTCGTTTCCTGGACACAGATTATAGTCCTCCACTGAAAAGCACTACCTCTGAACAATATCAAATGGACATGTTTTTTAGACTAGGACTTCATGGGTGTCTGGGAAACCAGCCTTAGAGGTATAGTGGTTAATACACATGCAACATAGTATTGGTTGACTGTTGCTTCATCACCCTAGGGATAAGTACATGGGTGATGAAATAGAGGACTGCTGAAATCCAAGATTCAGGGTTGGTTCAGACCCTGAGATCTGTCAGTGAGCAGGGTTGGTGCACGCCCTGTGAGGCCTGTATGTGGGTGGTGTTAAATAGTGATGCAAGCCCGGCTAGCTCAGTCGGTAGAGCATGAGACTCTTAATCTCAGGGTCGTGGGTTCGAGCCCCACGTTGGGCGCTGACCTTTTGATTTAAAAGCCTTTCTTCGGATAAATGCGAGCAAATCAAATGTTATTTGTGTGATATGATACACAGTAACCAGTCAAACGTTCACTCACTTACTCATTCAAGGGTTTACTTTTAATAAATTTGCAACAATTTCTCCATACCTGTTTTCGCGTTGTCATTATGGGGTATTATGTGTAGATTGCTGAGGATGTTTTATTTAATCCATTTGAGAATAACGCTGTAAGGTAACACATTTGGGGGAAAACCAAGGGGTCTGAATACTAACCAACCTGGTCTGACAGTTGTGTTATTTTGCGATGTTGTAGGTTGTGTCTCCAAGCCCGGCTAGCTCAGTCGGTAGAGCATGAGACTCTTAATCTCAGGGTCGTGGGTTCGAGCCCCAAGTTGGGCGCTGACCTTTTGATTTGGATAACATTGATCCTCAGAGGCTTGGGCCTCGTTTCCTGGACACAGATTATAGTCCTCCACTGAAAAGCACTACCTCTGAACAATATCAAATGGACATGTTTTTTAGACTAGGACTTCATGGGTGTCTGGGAAACCAGCCTTAGAGGTATAGTGGTTAATACACATGCAACATAGATGACCAGTATTGGTTGACTGTGTTGCTTCATCACCCTAGGGATAAGTACATGGGTGATGAAATAGAGGACTGCTGAAATCCAAGATTCAGGGTTGGTTCAGACCCTGAGATCTGTCAGTGAGCAGGGTTGGTGCACGCCCTGTGAGGCCTGTATGTGGGTGGTGTTAAATAGTGATGCAAGCCCGGCTAGCTCAGTCGGTAGAGCATGAGACTCTTAATCTCAGGGTCGTGGGTTCGAGCCCCACGTTGGGCGCTGACCTTTTGATTTAAAAGCCTTTCTTCGGATAAATGCGAGCAAATCAAATGTTATTTGTGTGATATGATACACAGTAACCAGTCAAACGTTCACTCACTTACTCATTCAAGGGTTTACTTTTAATAAATTTGCAACAATTTCTCCATACCTGTTTTCGTTATCATTATGGGGTATTATGTGTAGATTGCTGAGGATGTTTTATTTAATCCATTTGAGAATAACGCTGTAAGGTAACACATTTGGGGGAAAACCAAGGGGTCTGAATGCTTTTTGAGGGCACTTGGATATACAGTGAGGGAAAAAAGTATTTGATCCCCTGCTGATTTTGTACGTTTGTCCACTGACAAAGAAATGATCAGTCTATAATTTTAATGGTAGATTTATTTGAACAGTGAGAGACAGAATAACAACAACAAAATCCAGAAAAACACATGTCAAAAATGTTATAAATTGATTTGCATTTTAATGGGGGAAATAAGTATTTGACCCCTCTGCAAAACATGACTCGGTACTTGGTGGAAAAACCCGTGTTGGCAATCACAGAGGTCAGACGTTTCTTGTAGTTGGCCACCAGGTTTGCACACATCTCAGGAGGGATTTTGTCCCACTCCTCTTTGCAGATCTTCTCCAAATCATTAAGGTTTCGAGGCTGACGTTTGGCAACTCGAACCTTCAGCTCCCTCCACAGATTTTCTATGGGATTAAGGTCTGGAGACTGGCTAGGCCACTCCAGGACCTTAATGTGCTTCTTCTTGAGCCACTCCTTTGTTGCCTTGGCCGTGTGTTTTGGGTCATTGTCATGCAGGAATACCCATCCCAGACCCATTTTCAATGCCCTGGCTGAGGGTAGGCGGTTCTCACCCAAGATTTGACTGTACATGGCCCCGTCCATCGTCCCTTTGATGTGGTGAAGTTGTCCTGTCCCCTTAGCAGAAAAAAACAGTTATTACATGTTGGTGTGTTATTTACCAACCTGGTCTGACAGTTATTACACATTGGTGTGTTATTTATCAACCTGGTCTGACAGTTATTACATGTTGGTGTGTTATTTACCAACCTGGTCTGACAGTTATTACATGTTGGTGTGTTATTTACCAACCTGGTCTGACAGTTATTACATGTTGGGCTGGTGGGTTATTTACCAACCTGGTCTGACAGTTATTACATGTTGGGCTGTGGTTATTTACCAACCTGGTCTGACAGTTATTACATGTTGGGCTGGTGGGTTATTTACCAACCTGGTCTGACAGTTATTACATGTTGGGCTGTGGTTATTTACCAACCTGGTCTGACAGTTATTACATGTTGGGCTGTGGTTATTTACCAACCTGGTCTGACAGTTATTACATGTTGGGCTGTGGTTATTTACCAACCTGGTCTGACAGTTATTACATGTTGGTGTGTTATTTACCAACCTGGTCTGACAGTTATTACATGTTGGTGTGTTATTTACCAACCTTACCAACCTGGTCTGACAGTTATTACATGTTGGTGTGTTATTTACCAACCTGGTCTGACAGTTATTACATGTTGGGCTGTGGTTATTTACCAACCTGGTCTGACAGTTATTACATGTTGGTGTGTTATTTACCAACCTGGTCTGACAGTTATTACATGTTGGTGTGATATTTATCAACCTGGTCTGACAGTTGTGTTATTTTGCGATGTTGTGGGTTGTGTCTCCAAGCCTGGCTAGCTCAGTCGGTAGAGCATGAGACTCTTAATCGCAGGGTCGTGGGTTCGAGCCCCACGTTGGGCGCTGACCTTTTGATTTGGATAACATTGATCCTCAGAGGCTTGGGCCTCGTTTCCTGGACACAGATTATAGTCCTCCACTGAAAAGCACTACCTCTGAACAATATCAAATGGACATGTTTTTTAGACTAGGACTTCATGGGTGTCTGGGAAACCAGCCTTAGAGGTATAGTGGTTAATACACATGCAACATAGATGACCAGTATTGGTTGACTGTGTTGCTTCATCACCCTAGGGATAAGTACATGGGTGATGAAATAGAGGACTGCTGAAATCCAAGATTCAGGGTTGGTTCAGACCCTGAGATCTGTCAGTGAGCAGGGTTGGTTCACGCCCTGTGAGGCCTGTATGTGGGTGGTGTTAAATAGTGATGCAAGCCCGGCTAGCTCAGTCGGTAGAGCATGAGACTCTTAATCTCAGGGTCGTGGGTTCGAGCCCCACGTTGGGCGCTGACCTTTTGATTTAAAAGCCTTTCTTCGGATAAATGCGAGCAAATCAAATGTTATTTGTGTGATATGATACACAGTAACCAGTCAAACGTTCACTCACTTACTCATTCAAGGGTTTACTTTTAATAAATTTGCAACAATTTCTCCATACCTGTTTTCGCGTTATCATTATGGGGTATTATGTGTAGATTGCTGAGGATGTTTTATTTAATCCATTTGAGAATAACGCTGTAAGGTAACACATTTGGGGGAAAACCAAGGGGTCTGAATGCTTTTTGAGGGCACTTGGATATACAGTGAGGGAAAAAAGTATTTGATCCCCTGCTGATTTTGTACGTTTGTCCACTGACAAAGAAATGATCAGTCTATAATTTTAATGGTGGGTTTATTTGAACAGTGAGAGACAGAATAACAACAACAAAATCCAGAAAAACACATGTCAAAAATGTTATAAATTGATTTGCATTTTAATGGGGGAAATAAGTATTTGACCCCTCTGCAAAACATGACTTAGTACTTTGTGGAAAAACCCGTGTTGGCAATCAGAGGTCAGACGTTTCTTGTAGTTGGCCATCAGGTTTGCACACATCTCAGGAGGAATTTTGTCCCACTCCTCTTTGCAGATCTTCTCCAAATCATTAAGGTTTCGAGGCTGACGTTTGGCAACTCAAACCTTCAGCTCCCTCCACAGAATTTATATGGGGTTAAGATCTGGAGACTGGCTAGGCCAATGGGCAGCGTTGGTTCACGCCCTGTGAAGGCTGTATGTGGGTGGTGTTAAATAGTGATGCAAGCCCGGCTAGCTCAGTCGGTAGAGCATGAGACTCTTAATCTCAGGGTCGTGGGTTCGAGCCCCACGTTGGGCGCTAAACTTTTGATTTGAAAGCCTTTCTTCTGATAAATGCGAGCAAATGATATGTTATTTCTCACATGTTCCGATTACAACAGATAGACCTTACATTGAAATGCTTCCTGATTACAACAGATAGACCTTACATTGAAATGCTTCCTGACAAGGTCTTAACCAACAATGCAGATCAACAAATAGAGTTAAGAAAATATTAACCAAATAAAACTAAAGTAAAAAATGAAATAAAATGTAACCTTAAAGAACAATAACGAGGCTATAATAACGAGGCTATAATAACGAGGCTATAATAACGAGGCTATATACAGGGGCACCGGTTCGTCAGACACGAGAGGCTTGGTTGCAAAGAAAATCTGTTGACTGACTGTTCAGTCAACAACTTTTCACATTGAGAATAAGACTGTGGGTGAAATGCAGAAGGGTTGGAGTCAGTTCATTGAAATGTAATGTAAATAATGTCTATCTATTGACATCTCCACTAACAACTATTCACAGTGTTGCGTAACTGACTATGGCAGGTGATGTGAAAACTAGAAGGGGCGGGGGTTCCTGACTCATTTTGACATTCCTATGTGCTGGGGAATTCCAGCTACCCTCAGGCCCGGCTAGCTCAGTCGGTAGAGCATGAGACTCTTAATCTCAGGGTCGTGGGTTCGAGCCCCACGTTGGGCGGTTGTGTTTTGCGTTGAGTGCTCTCCTCTGAGACAGACTTTGACACAGTTTCAAAGTAGATCCATTAATCACTTCCTGTAAATAGTGTAGTCTTGCTGCATCCTGTTCCTAACAATGCTCCTCCCCATGAGACTAGTGAAACAACATGGTGTTAACTGTTCAACTGTTCTTTTCACAGGGACCAATGGAGGAGTGACCCCAGTGGGTCTACTGGCTAGCTTCCTGGGGGGCCTGGCAGTGGGCGTGGCTTACTATATCTCTCAGATCCTATTGGTCCGTGACCTGCACCTGGCTGATCCCCAGTGGCCAATCATAATCTATGGAGCCATGGCTGGCCTAATGGGGTCCATGTTGGACTCTGTCCTGGGAGCACACTGGCAGTACTCAGGTGGGTCTGTCAACGATGAGTTATTCATGTGTTATTATCAGGGATTAGTTATTATCAGGGATTAGTTATTCACGTTATTATCAGGGATTAGATATTCACGTTATCAGGGATTAGTTATTCACGTTATTATCAGGGATTAGATATTCACGTTATTATCAGGGATTAGATATTCACGTTATCAGGGATTAGTTATTCACGTTATTATCAGGGATTAGATATTCACGTTATCAGGGATTAGTTATTCACGTTATCATCAGGGATTAGTTATTCACGTTATTATCAGGGATTAGATATTCACGTTATCATCAGGGATTAGTTATTCACGTTATCAGGGATTAGTTATTCACGTTATCAGGGATTAGTTATTCACGTTATCAGGGATTAGATATTCACGTTATCAGGGATTAGTTATTCACGTTATCAGGGATTAGATATTCACGTTATCAGGGATTAGTTATTCACGTTATCAGGGATTAGATATTCACGTTATCAGGGATTAGTTATTCACGTTATTATCAGGGATTAGTTATTCACGTTATTATCAGGGATTAGTTATTCACGTTATCAGGGATTAGATATTCACGTTATCAGGGATTAGTTATTCACGTTATCAGGGATTAGTTATTCACGTTATTATCAGGGATTAGATATTCACGTTATCAGGGATTAGATATTCACGTTATTATCAGGGATTAGTTATTCACGTTATCAGGGATTAGATATTCACGTTATCAGGGATTAGTTATTCACGTTATCAGGGATTAGTTATTCACGTTATTATCAGGGATTAGTTATTCACGTTATCAGGGATTAGATATTCACGTTATCAGGGATTAGTTATTCACGTTATCAGGGATTAGATATTCACGTTATTATCAGGGATTAGTTATTCACGTTATCAGGGATTAGTTATTATCAGGGATTAGTTATTCACGTTATCAGGGATTAGTTATTCACGTTATTATCAGGGATTAGATATTCACGTTATTATCAGGGATTAGATATTCACGTTATTATCAGGGATTAGATATTCACGTTATTATCAGGGATTAGTTATTCACGTTATCAGGGATTAGTTATTCACGTTATCAGGGATTAGTTATTCACGTTATCAGGGATTAGATATTCACGTTATCAGGGATTAGATATTCACGTTATTATCAGGGATTAGTTATTCACGTTATCAGGGATTAGTTATTCACGTTATCAGGGATTAGTTATTCACGTTATCAGGGATTAGATATTCACGTTATCAGGGATTAGTTATTCACGTTATTATCAGGGATTAGATATTCACGTTATCAGGGATTAGTTATTCACGTTATCAGGGATTAGTTATTCACGTTATCAGGGATTAGATATTCACGTTATTATCAGGGATTAGTTATTCACGTTATCAGGGATTAGTTATTCACGTTATCAGGGATTAGATATTCACGTTATTATCAGGGATTAGATATTCACGTTATTATCAGGGATTAGATATTCACGTTATCATCAGGGATTAGTTATTCACGTTATCAGGGATTAGATATTCACGTTATCATCAGGGATTAGTTATTCACGTTATTATCAGGGATTAGTTATTCACGTTATTATCAGGGATTAGATATTCACGTTATTATCAGGGATTAGTTATTCACGTTATTATCAGGGATTAGATATTCACGTTATCAGGGATTAGATATTCACGTTATCAGGGATTAGTTATTCACGTTATTATCAGGGAAAAGTATAAATAACTACAGATATTGAATATATACTATATATATTCAGACCCCTCATCTTTTTTCACATTTTGTTAAGTTACAGCCTTATTCTAAAATATGTATATTTTTAAAGTCAATCTACACACGATGCCCCATAATGACAAAGCAAAAACTGTTGTAGAAATTTGAGCAAAAAAAAAAAAAAAAATCATATATAATTTACATAAGTATTCAGACCCTTTACTCGGTACTTTGTTGAAGCACCTTTGGCAGCGATTACAGCCTAGATTCTTCTTGGGTATGATGCTACAAGCTTGACACAACTGTATTTGGGGAGTTTCTCCCATTCTTCTCTGCAGATCCTCTCAAGCTCTGTCAGGTTGGATGGGGAGCGTCACTGCACAGCTATTTTTTAGGTCTTCAGAGATGTTCGATCAGGTTCAAGTCCGGGCTCTGGCTGGGCCACTAAAGGACATTCAGAGATTTTTCCCGAAGCCATGTCGTCTTGGCTATGTGCTTAGGGTCATTGTCCTGTTGGAAGGTGAAATTTGGCCCCAGTCTGAGATCCCAAGGGCTCTGGAACAGGTTTTCATCAAGGATCTCTCTGTACTTTGCTCTGTTCATCTTTCCCTTGATCCTGACTAGTCTCCCAGTCCCTGTCGCTGAAAAACATCCCCACATCATGATGCTGCCGCCACCATGCTTCACTGTCTTAGATGGTGCCAGGTTTCCTCCAGATGTGACACTTGACTTTCAGGCCAAAGAGTTCAATCTTGGTTTCATCAGACCAGATAATCTGGTTTCTCATGGTACCCATCCCCAGATCTGTGCCTTGACACAATCCTGTCTCTGAGCTCTACGGACAATTACCATGTCCGTGTGTCTTGGTTGTTGCTCTGACCTGCACTGTTAACTGTGATACCTTTTATATAGACAGGTGTGTGCCTTTCCAAATCATGTCCAATCAATTGAATTTACCACAGGTGGACTCCAATCAAGTTGTAGAAACATGTCAAGGATGATCAATGGAAACAGGATTAATCTGAGCTCAATTTCGAGTCTCATAGCAAATAAGGTATCTGTTTATTTTTTTATACATTTGCAAAAATGTCTAAATCTGTTTTCACTTTGTCGTTATGGGGCATTGTGGGCAGATATGTCTTCTTCGTTTAATACATTTTAGAATATGGCTGAAACAAAATGTGGGAAAAAGTCAAGGGGTCTGAATAATGTCTGAATGCACTGTGTGTGTTATTCATTTATTTGGATAAAAATGATTTATAGATGTTTGATATCCAAGTATTAGCAGGTGCTTGAAGTGTCTTTCTTGAATTTAAAACATTGCAGTCATTTAAAAAAAAACATGTCTTCTCCACTCTTACGGCTGTATGATGTCCCTTCTTCCCCAGGTTATGACGTAAGCCTGGGAAAGGTCGTGAACTATGCGTCTGTGACTACTAAGCGGATATGTGGGAAGCCTATCCTGGACAACAATGGCGTTAACCTCTTCTCTTCCATCATTGTAGCTCTGGTACTTCCTGGTGTTGCTTGGAGCTTCTGGCCTCACTAGGGAAGGAACTCTGTGCGCTTCAATGATTTTTGTATTTTGTAAAAAAAAAAAAATGTTTTGCTTGTTGTATTGAAGTCTAGTGTTTTTATACTTTACCTAGTATGGTGTAGCTTGCTGTCTAAGGAAATAGAGTTGCCATGCTACAACTAACCTTTACAACTCTGTGTTTGTCTTTGTGGTAATACATTTGTTGATCTTAGTTTAATCATCGAGATTTCAGTTGTTTCCTAAAATGCATTAAGTGTATGGACTATAGGAGAGGGATTTTTTGTTGGTTTGATTGATTGAATATTTTGCTAAACTTGTTGTAATACTCTTGAATAGGCCTACACCCTACACTAGAGAAGGGGGGAGAGAAGCCTACACCCTACACTAGAGAAGGGGGGAGAGAAGTGAAGGGGGGAGAGAAGCCTACACCCTACACTTGAGAAGGGGTGAGAGAAGCCTACACCCTACACTAGAGAAGGGGGGAGAGAAGTGAAGGGGGGAGAGAAGCCTACACCCTACACTTGAGAAGGGGTGAGAGAAGCCTACACCCTACACTTGAGAAGGGGGGAGAGAAGCCTACACCCTACACTAGAGAAGGGGTGAGAGAAGCCTACACCCTACACTTGAGAAGGGGTGAGAGAAGCCTACACCCTACACTTGAGAAGGGGTGAGAGAAGCCTACACCCTACACTTGAGAAGGGGTGAGAGAAGCCTACACCCTACACTAGAGAAGGGGGGAGAGAAGTGAAGGGGTGAGAAGCCTACACCCTACACTAGAGAAGTGAAGGGGGAGAGAAGTGAAGGGGGAGAGAAGCCTACACCCTACACTAGAGAAGGGGTGAGAGAAGCCTACACCCTACACTAGAGAAGGGGGAGAGAAGTGAAGGGGTGAGAGAAGCCTACACCCTACACTAGAGAAGGGGGAGAGAAGTGAAGGGGGAGAGAAGCCTACACCCTACACTAGAGAAGGGGGAGAGAAGTGAAGGGGGAGAGAAGCCTACACCCTACACTAGAGAAGGGGAGAGAAGTGAAGGGGTGAGAGAAGCCTACACCCTACACTAGAGAAGGGGGAGAAGTGAAGGGTGAGAGAAGTGAAGGGGGAGAGAAGTGAAGGGGGAGAGAAGCCTACACCCTACACTAGAGAAGGGGGAGAGAAGTGAAGGGGGAGAGAAGCCTACACCCTACACTAGAGAAGGGGGAGAGAAGTGAAGGGGGAGAGAAGCCTACACCCTACACTAGAGAAGGGGGAGAGAAGTGAAGGGGGAGAGAAGCCTACACCCTACACTAGTGAAGGGGTGAGAGAAGTGAAGGGGGAGAGAAGTGAAGGGGGAGAGAAGCCTACACCCTACACTAGAGAAGGGGGGAGAGAAGTGAAGGGGGGAGAGAAGCCTACACCCTACACTAGAGAAGGGGGGAGAGAAGTGAAGGGGGGAGAGAAGCCTACACCCTACACTAGAGAAGGGGGGAGAGAAGTGAAGGGGGGAGAGAAGCCTACACCCTACACTAGAGAAGGGGTGAGAGAAGCCTACACCCTACACTAGAGAAGGGATGAGAGAAGCCTACACCCTACACGAGAGAAGGGATGGGGTAGGGGTGAGTGTTATGTTGCCAGCCCCCCAAACATAACACTGTCCTATAATATAACCGGATGAACTCCTTTATGAATGTGCTTTGTAATGGTTGTTTTGATCAAGTGTCTGGCAATGCTGTGGTAAGTGATTCATTAATGCTGAAAAGCAATTAGCATTGGAATAAATACTGGAATAAATGCTTGATGGATCTTTTGCCTTATTGCATCATATGAATGTTGAGAGGGCAACATTACCAGTGATGATTACCCTTTCCAAGACCATTACCCTTTCCATGACCATGACCCTTTCCATGACCATGACCCTTTCCATGACCATTACCCTTTCCAAGACCATGACCCTTTCTTTCCATGACCATGACCATGACCCTTTCCATGACCATACAAGACCATACCCTTTCACCAGCAGCCCCATGACCCTTTCCATCCCTTTCCATGACCATGACCCTTTCCATGACCATGACCATGTTTCCTCTGACCATTACCCTTTCCACCATGACCAACCCTTTCCAACCATCTTTCCAAGACCATGTAACCAGTGACCATGATCTATGATCATGTTTCCATGACCATTAGACCATTTTCCATGAATAAGATGACATGGACCAGGAAGGAACCTTTCCATGACCATGTTTTTCCATGACCATGACCCTTTCCATGACCATGACCCTTTCCATGATCAGACCCTTTCCACCCTTTCCATGACCATACCCTTTCCATGACCATGACCCTTTCCAACCATGCTGTGACCATGACCATGACCCTTTCCATGACCATGACCCTTTCCATGACCATGACCCTTTCCATGACCATGACCCTTTCCATGACCATGACCCTTTCCATGACCATGACCCTTTCCATGACCATGACCCTTTCCATGACCATGACCCTTTCCATGACCATGACCCTTTCCATGACCATGACCCTTTCCATGACCATGACCCTTTCCATGACCATGACCCTTTCCAACCATGACCCTTTCCATGACCATTACCCTTTATGACCATGACCCTTTCCATGACCATACCATTACCCTTTCCATGACCATGTCAGTCTTTGGGGCATGGTTCAGTGCTGATCTATGATCAGATTTACATTGAATAAGATGACATGGACAGGAAGGAACCTGTTTCGAGATCAGCACTCCTACTCAGAAGCTGTGTGAATGCAGTGGTTTGGGGCATGGTTCGCGATTCATGGTTCGTAAAGGGGGAGTTTCCTCTTGTTACGCAAGCCCGGCTAGCTCAGTCGGTAGAGCATGAGACTCTTAATCTCAGGGTCGTGGGTTCGAGCCCCACGTTGGGCGCATATCTTTTTGAAAGATCGCTTTAAACCTTCTCAATATATAATAAACGAAGTTCTTAGTTTGAGCAAAACATTTGATATTCTCTGGTGCTGTGTGTTTAATATATAGAACAAGTGCATGTTCCTCCTGTACATAAAATGTAATGAATGTAAATTAATTTAAATAAATAAATGCCCAAAACATTCTTGTGCACTCACAAGGCATGTTTGCGTTAAAGCAGAAAAGGGCTTTTATGTGTTTTACAATAATTAAAAGTATTCGACTCGGAGTTTATTTTTCCCCCCAAAATCACAACGTACTCTGAGAATAAATGATGAGGTATGTCAACAACAAAATAATCTGAGAGGGTGGGGTTTGTTATGCTTGTTCCGTGGCAACTACCAATGAGAGGAGCGTATTTGAAATACGTCACGGAGCACCACTTTCGAAATGTCCTATTTGACACGAACTCAGCTGATCGTTACTAAACTAACTGGATCTCAAGCCTTGTCTACTTTTTCCTAATTGTTACACGACTGTGGCTAATAAGATTTTTTTTTAAAGAAGGTGGGTTCTTAACTGCTACAATGAAAATGTGCTTGGTATAATCAATTACACAATTTCAACGATTAACAGTTCGTATTAGTAACAATGTTGCATGCAGCAACGCTACAGCGTACGTTATTGTATGCAAGTTACACTAATGTTTACCTAATTAGTTATGGATACAATGTATTAAAACACTAAACTGTCGCTAATGTCGTGATGGCTTTCTGCAGAGAAAATGAGCTCTGGAAATGCACTACAGTCAGTGTCTCCTCACAACAATCAACCGCCGCCGACACCAAGCCTGGCGAAAAGAAAGAAGATTCAAGAGATGTAAGTTATGAAAGTAGGATTGTTAGATTAATGCATGTTAAGCCAACCGTTGTTTTTAATACAGTATTACAATAGTGGCTTGTCGCCTTCCTTCCCGCCCGAGAGCCCCTAAGTGGAGGTGTCATAATACCCATAAAACCTAGCGGTCAAGCAGGGACATGGTTTCAGTCGTTTTTCCAATAAGGGATTTGAGAAACACTTAATAAGGTCTGTGTTTTGTGTAGGTTTACGTGACATTTTGATAACTATGTAAGTCTCTCGCGGACATGGTGATCTCTCTCTAAATATATATATATATAGATTGAAAATGTTATTTAGCGTCAAAGTAGACATCGTGCAAGACTACAAATCCCTGCAAGCTCTTGGACATTACCTCTAGCTGGAACCTTTGCAAACAGGTACATTTAAAGAAATTTAGCCCATTTTTTAAAATTACTACATTTCGTCAATATTAGATGGTTAATCCAGAGATTCATACCTTTGCCTCGATTCGGCAGTCTCGTCCAGAACATGGCATTTGTAGTTATTTATGATAGCCACATTAGCAGCTAACTAGCATTTAATTTGTTGGAAGCAAATATATTGATAAAAGTCACTTTGTCCCGAGAGACTTGTTATCAAAACGTCAAGCCAGGGTAAGCCTACATGAAACACAGCCCTTATTGTAAGTGTTTCTAAAATCCCCTACGAGGAGAAATTTAATGGTGAAACCCCATTTGGAACCATTTCCCTGTTTGACCGCTAGGTGTTATAACTCATACTGACATGAGCATCTCCTCCATTATATACAGATTTGCCTCTCCTCAACTCAATTTAGAGAGGAAGAGAGGCCCCACTCAGTAGAAAATCTGTCTTCCTCCAGCAGGTGGTGTTTTTTTCCCACCCACCAAGCCAGGAGTTTGTATGGAGTGTTGAATTTGTTCAACCAAAAAATAAATCCAACAATCCAAAGAAAGGATAGGCGGCAGCTAGACAGTCCGCCGTGCCGCTTTGTGGACAACAACTCCCGTTTAGAGCGGTGAGACGTGTATCTTGCCAGTATATTAATTCTTTGATTCAATTCACCCACTGAGGTATAATAAGCTCTCACCTTTTCAAATAGTTCCGGTTACCATGTGAGAGGTGACTTATAACCCACGGAGAGTGCCCCTAGTCAGGGTCATGGCTAGAAGGGATTAAGACCGCTCTCAACCAACTCTGAGGCCATAAGCAAAGAAGAAAATGCTCACCCAGAAGTGGCACTCCTAGTGGTCGGGGACTGCATCGATAACGACGTCCCCACAGTGACTGTACGTACATATCCCAACCAGAAGCCATGGATTACAGGCAACATCCGCATCGAGCTAAAGGCTAGAGCTGCCGCTTTCAAGGAGCAGGAGACTAATCCGGACGCTTATAAGAAATCCCGCTATGCCCTCAGACAAACCATCAAACAGATCAGAATGTGGCGGGGCTTAAACTATTACGGACTACAAAGGGAAACCCAGACATGAGCTCCCCAGTGGCGTGAGCCTACCAGACGAGCCAAATGCCTTTTATGCTCGCTTCGAGGCAAGAAACACTGAAGCATGCACGAGAGCATCAGCAGTTCTGGATGACTGTGTGATATGCTCTTGGTAGCTGATGTGAGCAAAACCTTTAAACAGGTCAACATTCACAAAGCCGCTGGGCCAGACGGATTACCAGGACTTGTACTCAAAGTATGCACGGACCAACTATTAAGTGTCTTGACTGACATTTTCCACCTTTCCCTAACTGAGTCTGTAATACCTTAATGTTTCAAGCAAACCTGTGCCCAAGGAAGCGAAGGTAACCTGCCTAAATAACTACAGGCCCGTGACACTCACGTCAGTAGCCATGAAGTGCTTTGAAAGGCTGGTCATGGCTCACATCAACAGCATCCTCCCAGAAACCCTAGACCCACTCCAATTTGCATACCGCCCCAACAGATCCACAGATGATGTAATCTCAATCGCACTCCACACCGCCCTTTCTCACCTGGACAAAAGGAACACCTATGCGAGAATGCTGTTCATCGACTACAGCTCAGCGTTCAACACATTAGTGCCCACAAATCTCATCACTAAGCAAATGACTCTGGGACTAAATCCCTCTGCAACTGGATCCTGGACTTCCTGACAGGCTGCCCCCGGTGGTAAGAGTAGGCAACAACACATCTGCCACTCTGATCCTTAACACTGGAGCCCCTCAGGGGTGTGTACTTAGTCCCCTCCTGTATTCCCTGTTCACCCACGACTGCGTGGCCTAACACAACTCCAACACCATCAATGTTTGCGAGGAATAAGAGATCAAGGAATAACAAATATATCTAACGAAAGTAAACTATATACAAGTAACAATGGTGTGTGTGGTTGTGTACATAGATGTGTTTTAAAAGGTGCCAAAACAAAACAGCCAAACCCAACAGTTTGTCTATGTAGAGAGTCTCCTCAATGAATGTGGGGAAAGGTGTATTTATCTCCAGGACGCACCCGAGCCCAGGTGTGTCCCTTTTCGCTGACGACCCTCCCGACTCCGCCCACTGACATCCTATTAAGGAAAACCTGAGCAGAGAGAGAATTCAGCAGATCGAGTGATCTGGATTTCTAAACCATTAATATTAATTTTGGATCTGATTTTTAAGAACTAACATTTTCAATGGCAATAATAAATAGATATGCTGATAGTGGACAACCTTGTTTTACTTCTCTTGACAGTGTTTAAAACTTTCTGAGAAGTAGCCACTATTTTACACCTAGGATTACTATACATAACTGTAACCCATTTTATAAACGATTCTCAAAAATGGAAATATTCCAGGCATTTATATATAAACTTCAGTCGTACTTTATTAAAGGCCTTTTCAAAGTCGGCTATGAAAGAAAACCAGGCCTGGTTTCCCAGATTTTTCATAGTGTTCTATTGTTTCCAGTACTGTGTTATATTATCTCCAATGTATTGTCCATGTAAAAAAAATAAAAACCTGTCTGATTAGGATGAATAATATCTGTCAACACCTTTTTTAATTCTATGCGCTAAAGCATTTTGCTTGAGTTTTTGCATCACAACACTGAAGTGTAAGAGGCCTCCAATTATTTTTTTAATGGACTGGATCTTTATATTTACCACATGTCTCCTGTTTCAGTAATAATGAAATATGTGTGTGTGTGTGTATGAGTGGTTAAAATGTGCTAATAATGGTCCTCTGAGTATATCAAAAGGTTTGGTATACCTCCACTGGTAGGCCATCCAACCCTTGAGTTTCCTGGACTTAAAGGCTTTAATTGCATCAAGAAGTACCTCCTCTGTAATTTGGCTTTCACTAGTTGGCTGATTGCCTGATATATTCTCTCTCTCTCTCTCTACTGCCTTGTGTGGCAATGTAGGTCTGCAATAAGGAGTCCAACAGACAGTGTGATGTCCCCATGTACAAGACAGCTCATGAAGAAAGCTATCAAGGACATGTACGTATAATTCAAATGTTATTGGTTTTGTTTTTGGCATTTGACTTGACATTTGGAGTATGTGGTTTTGACTAAATGAAGTTGACCCCCTTTCTGTATCTGGAGCAGGCTGTGTTGTCTAAATGCCATGTTTAAAACGTGTTTATTCTTGATTCCAGACCGTCATCTCCCAGACCCAGACGGGAAGCGAAAGAGAACACTGCAAATAAATGAATGACCTTTTTATGTACAGTGTGATGTCTTTACGGTATTCCTCTCTCTGCTAAGATGGTCAGATCAATCAATCATTGACACTTTCCTGACATTATACTGTCTTTTTAAGATGTTCCTACTAACCAAGCTGCTCACACTTTATTGATCCATTATGCAATATGGTGTATCTGGGGGGTGGGGTTTTATTATTCATTAATATGGGGGGAGGGGGTTACATTCCTCATCAATATGGTGTTTGTGGGGGGGGCGGGTTATATTGTTCATCAATATGGGGGAGGGGTTACATTCTTCATCAATATTGTGTATATGGGGGGAGGGGGTTATATTTTCATTGTTATTCTTGTGAATGTATAATGCTATTTGCACTTTAGAGGACATATGCTGTTCATTGTACACTACTTTAAGTGGTGGGGGTGTTATCTCAAACAAGTGTTCTGTATGTGTGCCCTTTGCACAGGTAGATTTCCATGGTTTAAGAAAATAAAACAAAAATTAGACTACTTTATGTTCTGTTTGTACATTGGCTTTATGTTGCTCAGTTTTCAATATGTAACTAGCAACAAAAGGGACTTAGCTCACTGCTTTCAATAAACATATTTAATATGGAAGAGATCACTTGTGTCACTGAGTCATCAGGCATGTATGAAAATACCCGTCTTACGTTTTGTTTGTTTCCATTGAAAGTGATATTCAAGAGGTTTGTTGTGACCGTAACTAGTGTTGGCTAAGGATGTAGTGAAGCTCTTTGTTTGGTTTGATATGTCCAAGAGATCATTTCAATACCAATTTGATCAGAAGTCCCACCAGCGCGTTGCGAATCATGCGCCACCCTGAAGAAGGCCGGTGAGCCGCTCGTCGTTTGGGCGCTTACATTTGTTTTGCTATGCGATTGCTGCTAAAAGAGAAAGGCTTTAACTTTTCCACAACAGTGCCTTGGATTTTTTTTTAAAGTATGAACGTTATCTAGTTAAGATTAGGGTAGACATTCAGAAAATTACCCCTCAAGTCTCTAGTAGAAACATAAATAAGTTGAAGTTTGAACAAAACAAGCATACTTCTTTCTGAAACGTAGATTCAAGGAAATCACTTAGTCTTCGCTCACTGTGTGTATGTACAGCATGGGGGATTTCCACATCTTGTTCTGGGAGCCTTCCAAGAATTATGATCTTTTGATGTGAAAATAAGCAGATTTGTCAGAAATTCATAAATAAAATAGCACTGCGGTATGGCTCAGAGGAGAAATAGTTTCCTCATGATTTTTGTGTGACAAATTATTCTCACTCGGGAGGGTCTTGCAGTGATAATGATCCTGGGTAAACCAACCAACCACAATAATGATAGCCAATCATAATACGGTCAAAACAATATATTTTTAGGAGTTATACTGACTTCTGGGTTTCTTTAATTTCCGTCTTTCAAACTGTCTTATTTTTATTTTTTAAATAAAATGTCCTAGTTCCTGTATTCTTTACTCTTAACATGTATTATGATTGATGATCCATTGGGGGAAAATAGACTGAGCTTCTCTGTTCAGCTCCAGCACTTTGGGATTGTTGCTGTCCAGTTGATCATATGATCCCAGAGCATGACGCAGAAAGCGACGCCATTAGGAGGAGGAGGGGAGGGGGTTGAGAGGGGAGAGCAGAGCAGAGGGGGAGAGCAGAGGAGGAGGGGGAGAGCAGAGGAGGAGGAGGGGGAGAGCAGAGGAGGAGGGGAGAGCAGAGGAGGAGGAGGGAGAGCAGAGGAGGAGGGGGAGAGCAAAGGAGGAGGAGGGAGAGCAGAGGAGGAGGGGGGAGAGCAGAGGAGGAGGAGGGAGAGCAGAGGAGGAGGAGGGAGAGCAGAGGAGGAGGGGGAGAGCAAAGGAGGAGGAGGGAGAGCAGAGGAGGAGGGGGGGAGAGCAGAGGAGGAGGAGGGAGAGCAGAGGAGGAGGGGGGAGAGCAGAGGAGGAGGAGGGAGAGCAGAGGAGGAGGAGGGAGAGCAGAGGAGGGGGAGCAGAGGAGCAGAGGAGGAGGAGGGAGGAGGAGGGAGAAAAGAGGAGGAGGGGAGAGCAGAGGAGGAGGAGGGAGAGGGGGTTGAGAGGGGAGAGCAGAGGAGGAGGGGAGAGCAGAGGAGGAGGAGGGAGAAAAGAGGAGGAGGGGGAGAGCAGAGGAGGAGGGGGAGAGCAGAGAGGAGGAGGAGGGGGTTGAGGGGAGAGCAGAGGAGGAGGAGGGAGGGTGTTGAGAGGGGAGAGCAGAGGAGGAGGAGGGAGAAAAGAGGAGGAGGGGAGAGCAGAGGAGGAGGAGGGGAGAGCAGAGGAGGAGGAGGGGAGAGCAGAGCGAACCAGCCAGCTGAGGGTGTGGGGGGGAGGAAATCAGTTTGGGTCTACAAAGAGCTGGGCGACTGTAACATTGGTTCCTATTCTGATTCTGATTGATTTCGATTTGACACATCTCATGTGATTAGAGGGACATTACATTCGACTGGGCTACTTATACTCCTAATCATATCTATTTGACCATGGCGGCTGGCAGCGGAGCGGGCAACAAAACCTACTCGTTCAAGGTGGTTTTGTTGGGAGAGGGTTGTGTCGGCAAGACCTCGCTCGTGTTGCGCTATTGTGAAAATAAATTCAACGACAAACACATCACCACACTTCAGGTACGTTGATTTACGTGGCTAGCTGGATGTGTGAGTCAATCTTGTCCGGACGACAACAAAAGGGGGTTAAATTTGCTGTAGTTTAGGACGGTCCACCCACAACAAGTAGAAAACAGGAAAAGGTGAGCTAGCTAACGTTAGCCTAGCTGCTTTAGCTGCAACAAGTCAGCAACCTGTCACTAACTCATCTGTGTCGCAGCTAGCTAGCTAGTTTAGGACAGTCCACCCACAACAAGTCACTGCAACCTGTTCAACATGGTTATTTAAGGTGTTTACCAAGATAGCTAGCTAGTTTAGGACGGTCCACCCACAACAAGTCACTGCAACCTGTTCAACATGGTTATTTAGGGTGTTTACCAAGATAGATAGCAATTCTGATAACGCCAACTAAAATTGACAAAACGCCTGCTAGCTACTGTAGCTAGCTAGTTTTCCTATGAGCCAACTGTCACAGCTGTAAAAAATAAATAAATAAGCGAGCTAAAAGCTTTCTCAACTATACATTGGTGCTAAATGTAATGTAAATGTCTATTCAACATGAAACAAGTGTTCTTCAACGTGAATGTGGTAGAGGTGAATTTGCCCCAATGAACAGGAAGTAGCCCACTCAAAGAGTTACCAAATCAACAACAACCAGCCAGGTTTCAAGTTCCTGTCCAGTGGTCAGAAAGCTTCACTAGTTGCCCCAAACGTGGCCCTGCAGGACAGTTGACTGAACTGAACAAGGATTGAACTACTATGACATAGCATTTATGCAGAGTAGAGAAAGGGTCACGTTTACTCCACACCTACAATCGCATTGAGATGGACAACACAGACTAGATCTGTCAGTAAGCTTCAGGGCCTCTCATAGCAGTAGGTTGCACAATATGTGGTTTTGCAATGCCGGACGTGATAAGGTTTCTAGGTGTCTGTAGCAGGCCTTTACAGTGCTGTTGCTAAACTTATCCTCTTCTATGAATCAATACGATTGTGCTGCCACATAATCACACATTACTAGGGTATCAAATTCAATCCTATACGATCACAGTTGCTGTCAAGCAGTCGAACTAGTGTACTAAGCAATTTGTTTGTACTTTGCATTACTGCAAACAGTTAAATCTGTTGCCGACTCTCTGGAAACTGTAGTAACTGTAGTGAAGTTGGCTTAGCGATAGGTTAGTTATGAACTTAGAATGGACTGTGTTTATTGCTCTCCTGAAAGAGGCAGCATAACTCCTTGTCATTTTCTACCAGGACATCACCAGAGGGTGTTTATTACTCAAGGCAATGGTGAGAGGAGCTGAATGGGAAAGTGGTTTCACTGCTGTACTGCCAGTGGGCCTCAGTCTTAGAGACTAGAGAAGTGGTCTTCTCGGATCCTGAAAATGAGCTCTAAAAATGAATTGGATCTGTGAAATTCCCACCTGAGAAAGACAGGACCCAGTCATTTTTTTTCTTCTTCAAAATCCATATTGGATCTGAGATGGGCCAGGGTCTGTACCAGATCCAAAAGATTTAAAATGCCGTTTTTATTTACACAAAAGCAAGCAAAATATAAAACGCAACAATTTCACAGATTTGAACGAGTTCAAGTTAATATAAGTAATTGATTAGGTCGTTATCTATGGATTTCATATGACTGGGAATGAAATAATGCAACATATTTGGTGGACGTTCCTGCATGTCAGTAGCACATAACCTCAACTTGAGACATCTGTGGCATTGTTGTGTGGATGTGTTATTTTGGCAAAGAAGAAATGCTCACTATCAGGGATGGAAACAAATTTGAGGATGGTTTTGTGTGTATGGACATTTTCAGGGATCTTTTATTTCAACACTTTACATATTTTAGTTGTGTAGTTTTGACTTGTCTGGCAGTGAATGTTAATGTTACACATGTGTTTTTAGATGTATTTAAAATAATTTATTTTTTTGTTTTAGTATTTTCATAAGTGACATCCATAATTTAAAATGTTGAGACGAAGACGAGAAGGGACAGGGTGTGTGGTGGAGATGCATCGGCGTGTCTCTCTACAGAATGCGCTCTGTCTCCTGCTAATTCGTGCACATTCATTATTTAATTGTTTACGCTTTTGAATGTTTATTTGTTTTAATATATTTTGCTTGAGCATGAAGTACCTGGCCTGTGTGGAGATGTAGGCCTGTAGGTCTAAAAGTTTCCATTTGCTCATGTCTGATAGTATTTCTCATTAACTCACCATCACTTGAGCTGCGCAGCTTCTGACTATTTTTTTATGTCACATTACATCAATGCATCCATTGCAAATAGTTCCTTACTGTATTCAAAACATCTTTTCAACACTCCTTGATAGGCCTAACCGTCGTGCCTCTGTGTGAATTAGCATCATATTTCTGAAACTCATATCTCCACTGGAAACTGGTCATAAGATAGGCTACCTTAACACTTATCCCTTGCACAAATACACCTGTCTGTCCTGAGCGCATCATTGGCATGGGAGACGGTGAGGGGCCCAAGCGGCCCAGTTGAAACAAGTTCCCTGTAGGGAGAACTGCTCAAGCCAGACAGAGACAGGCAGAGGATAGAGATTCATATATTGAAAGAACCTGAACCAACTGCCATGCGCAGCAAAAGTGATTTTAATCTGGATATTTTCTTCAAATATAATTTCAGATTTAGTCGGCATTTCACATATTTTCACACAGATCTGAGTTCCTTCTCGGGGTAATAGGTTTCGGGTATATTTGGCACAACATTGCTAGCATTCTATGGACACTGCACTAACTCGGCAGCTGTTTCATGGAAACTAGCTAGTCCATTGTAATTTAATTATGTCAACCAGCTACAGTGGTTAGCTGGCTTGGAGGAAGTATTTAGTGTTGTGTGGACTTAGGCTGTGTGATGGTAGCTAGTTATGTAGCATATTTGATTTATTTCACCTTTATTTAACCAGGTAGGCAAGTTGAGAACACCTTTATTTAACCAGGTAGGCAAGTTGAGAACACCTTTATTTAACCAGGTAGGCTGGTTGAGAACACCTTTATTTAACCAGGTAGGCTGGTTGAGAACACCTTTATTTAACCAGGTAGGCTGGTTGAGAACACCTTTATTTAACCAGGTAGGCTGGTTGAGAACACCTTTATTTAACCAGGTAGGCTGGTTGAGAACACCTTTATTTAACCAGGTAGGCTGGTTGAGAACACCTTTATTTAACCAGGTAGGCAGGTTGAGAACACCTTTATTTAACCAGGTAGGCTGGTTGAGAACACCTTTATTTAACCAGGTAGGCTGGTTGAGAACACCTTTATTTAACCAGGTAGGCTGGTTGAGAACACCTTTATTTAACCAGGTAGGCTAGTTGAGAACACCTTTATTTAACCAGGTAGGCTGGTTGAGAACACCTTTATTTAACCAGGTAGGCAAGTTGAGAACACCTTTATTTAACCAGGTAGGCAAGTTGAGAACAAGTTCTCATTTACAATTGCGACCTGGCCAAGATAAAGCAAAGCAGTTCAACAGATACGACACAGCGTTACACATGGAGTAAAACAAACATGCAGTCAATAATACAGTATAAACATACGTCTGTATACAATGTAAGATAAGGGAGGTGAGAAGGGAGGTAAAGGCAAAAAAAAGGCCATGGTGGCAAAGTAAATACAATATATCAAGTAAAACACTGGAATGGTAGATGTGCAATGGAAGAATGTTCAAAGTAGAGATAAATAATGGGGAGCAAAATAAATGAATACAGTAGGGGGGAAGGTAGTTGTTTGGGCTAAATTATAGATGTACAGGTGCAGTAATCTGTGAGCTGCTCTGACAGCTGGTGCTAGAAGTGTGATTGGTGTGATATGAAGTGTGATTGTCTCAACTGTGGATGTATGGAGAAAATGGCCTCTTTTTAAGTTAACTTTAAAATTTTACATGCTCTCTGATTGGCTCAAAGTCAACTTGTTGGCCACTGACGAGCATTGCGATAGGTTGGTTCGGCATGCCCCAGGTACCGTTTTTGTTCTAGCAGGAGAAGGAACAGCCTCAAGGCCTATTGCAATAGGCCTAGTTGTCAGGTGACCATTTTCTCCTGTCAGTAGTACTGGTATTGTTTTGTTTACAGTAGTAGGCCTACTTTAGTAGTAGTGCCAGCTCATACACTGGATAGTAGTTAGTGAATACTTACTAGGGCCCATGTTGACAGCAGTAGGGTAGGCTACAGTCAGTCTCCTCATGACGATGGTGCTCTAATCTCACGCCCACTAAGCAAGGTAATTGTGGTTAAAAGGGCAGCTGTGATGCCAACAGGCTGGAGTCACACCCGTATTACTAATACCAATATAATCTCTCCGGGAGCTTGCCCTTGCTTGTGGATTCTCTCACAGGTGACTGGTAGGTCTCTCTCCTCAGTGCAAAGGGAATATTAGCATTTCTTTGATGTCAATCCTTTGGGGTCAAAGTAAAAAATGTGTTAAACCTGTCTTGACTGGCCAACTTGAAACTGCTATTTCCCAGCAAACATTGTTTAGAATATTTGGAGAGAAAAAAACCTTTGAAACTACACGCTCAGGCAGAAAACAGTTTTGAAACTGCTTGTGTGAACTAACTACAATTTCCACCGTGGTCCTACTTTGTTTCCTGTTCAACGTGTGGTCATTGCATTGTTTCCTGAGATACAAACAGGCCCAGTAAACACACAGGTCTAGTGTTTAATCTTTTATTACTGATCATCTGTCCCCATGCTGACCTACCCTAGGCTAGACTTATTACTGATCATCTGTCCCCATGCTGACCTACCCTAGGCTAGACTTATTACTGATCATCTGTCCCCATGCCGACCTACCCTAGGCTAGACTTATTACTGATCATCTGTCCCCATGCTGACCTACCCTAGGCTAGACTTATTACTGATCATCTGTCCCCATGCTGACCTACCCTAGGCTAGACTGATTACTGATCACCTGTCCCCATGCTGACCTACCCTAGGCTAGACTTATTACTGATCATCTGTCCCCATGCTGACCTACCCTAGGCTAGACTTATTACTGATCATCTGTCCCCATGCCGACCTACCCTAGGCTAGACTTATTACTGATCATCTGTCCCCATGCTGACCTACCCTAGGCTAGACTTATTACTGATCATCTGTCCCCATGCTGACCTACCCTAGGCTAGACTTATTACTGATCACCTGTCCCCATGCTGACCTACCCTAGGCTAGACTTATTACTGATCATCTGTCCCCATGCTGACCTACCCTAGGCTAGACTTATTACTGATCATCTGTCCCCATGCTGACCTACCCTAGGCTAGACTTATTACTGATCATCTGTCCCCATGCCGACCTACCCTAGGCTAGACTTATTACTGATCATCTGTCCCCATGCTGACCTACCCTAGGCTAGACTAAATGTCAACATCCATTGATGCCGTGGAAACATCAGCCTGAAATGACAACACAAGAAGATTAGCCTGTACAGCCCCTAGCAGATGTTATGCCATGTTTGCTCTTCCCTCTGAAATGAGCCATGAAATGAGCCACTCAGAGACCACTACAGGCTACTACAGACTCGACGATGAGTGAACTTTGGCACAAGCCCATAATTCTACTGTCATGTAATCTAGTTGTAGTGTAGTAGTCATGCCAACCTCGAGTTGTGCTGAACCCGGTCTTCAGACCACCCTAGACCTCTCAGACCCTTTTCACACTACTGAGCCATGCTGTTCTGATCCCTGTCTTCAGACCACCCTAGGCCTCGCAGACCCTTCTCACACTACTGAGCCATGCTGTTCTGATCCCTGTCTTCAGACCACCCTAGACCTCTCAGACCCTTCTCACACTACTGAGCTAAGCTGTTCTTGTCTTCAGACCACCCTAGACCTCTCAGACCCTTTTCACACTACTGAGCCATGCTGTTCTGATCCCTGTCTTCAGACCACCCTAGGCCTCGCAGACCCTTCTCACACTGCTGAGCCATGCTGTTCTGATCCCTGTCTTCAGGCCACCCTAGACCTCTCAGACCCTTCTCACACTACTGAGCCATGCTGTTCTGATCCCTGTCTTCAGGCCACCCTAGGCCTCTCAGACCCTTCTCACACTACTGAGCCATGCTGTTCTGATCCCTGTCTTCAGGCCACCCTAGGCCTCTCAGACCCTTCTCACACTACTGAGCCATGCTGTTCTGATCCCTGTCTTCAGGCCACCCTAGACCTCTCAGACCCTTCTCACACTACTGAGCCATGCTGTTCTGATCCCTGTCTTCAGGCCACCCTAGACCTCTCAGACCCTTCTCACACTACTGAGCCATGCTGTTCTGATCCCTGTCTTCAGGCCACCCTAGGCCTCTCAGACCCTTCTCACACTACTGAGCCATGCTGTTCTGATCCCTGTCTTCAGGCCACCCTTGACCTCTCAGACCCTTCTCACACTACTGAGCCAAGCTGTTCTGTTCTGGCCACCCGAGAAAGCTGATCCGAGAGCAGCAGTACCTTTTTTTTTTGTCTTTCCATCCTATCAGTATTGACAAACGCCTCAACGACGTGACCGTTCCCCCTGCGTGCTGTTTAGGGAAACACGTTACAACTTCGGCCGTTGTAGGAAAGATGATCGATAAAACACTCAGAAGCGTAAATTCCATCGCTATCTGGAAACTGGGCCCAGGTTGTTAGCTTAGCCTAGACGCGCTCCGGTTGTTAGCCTGGCCTAGACGCGCTCCGGTTGTTAGCCTGGCCTAGACGCGCTCAGGTTGTTAGCTTAGCCTAGACGCGCTCCGGTTGTTAGCTTGGCCTAGACGCGCTCAGGTTGTTAGCCTGGCCTAGACGCGCTCCGGTTGTTAGCTTGGCCTAGACGCGCTCAGGTTGTTAGCCTGGCCTAGACGCGCTCCGGTTGTTAGCCTGGCCTAGACGCGCTCCGGTTGTTAGCCTGGCCTAGACGCGCTCCGGTTGTTAGCCTGGCCTAGACGCGCTCCGGTTGTTAGCCTGGCCTAGACGCGCTCCGGTTGTTAGCCTGGCCTAGACGCGCTCCGGTTGTTAGCCTGGCCTAGACACGCTCAGGTTGTTAGCCTGGCCTAGACGCGCTCAGGTTGTTAGCCTGGCCTAGACGTGCTCCCGTTGTCCAGAGGTCAGCAAGGGTCAGGTTTAGAGAAAGTGTCCTGAACTGACTTGGCCTACCACCACAGCCGTTTAACCTCCACAGTAATGGTTGCTGTGAAGTGTAGATAAAATATAGCCTTAGCATTTTATTTTCTTCTTGCATGTAAACAGTGAGGCCTAGATAGCACACGTGTTTACGTATGGTTAACCTAATCAACGTCCATATTTAGAAGAAAGGTTTCGTCTACTAACTCTGAATTGTAATCAATAGCTCTTCACTGGCTTTGTGCTGTCAGTGTTCTAAACTCTTCAACAAACCCTTCCGCACAGGCTCCTGGTTTCTACATGTCTGAAAAGGAAAGGAAAGTGCCTGTTTTCTAGCACAGCTACCTCAGAGCCAAGTTGCTTTTGTTTCTAGTGAAAACACTGCCTTGGCTGTAACCTGACCCTCCCACAAGTAGAGAGAGAGAGAGGAAGGAAGGAGTACGAACTCGGGTCGTATTCATTAGGACACACAAATGAAAACGAATGTGAGTGTTTCTTATTGGACACCAGGTAGTAGTCCGTCCCCTCGTTTCCGTTCTGTTTCTTCCGTTTGTTGCCTAATGAACACAACCCAGGCCTATTGTTTTGGGTAACTGGGTCTTTTAGGTTCACACACTCCTCAGCTGAACAGTAAAGGAGAAACCAGGGGGGGGAGAATAACTTGCAGTTAGTTAGCTGGAGAGGATTCAGGTTTAGTTAATCATTACTGACTCATTTAAATACTCGTCCAGACTGTCAGCTCCATTAGGCAATGTTTGGACATAGTCCCATGATGACTAATACGTAACCCAAATGGCACCCTATTTGCTATGTAGTGCACTACTTTAGACCAGGGCCCTATGGTCAAAGGTAGTGCACTATATAGGGAATATAATGCCATTTGGGACGCAAATCTGTAATCCAGCTTTGTTTCATCACACTCTAATATGAATATAAGTTTTAGAATATTAATCTTTTAAGCTACAGAACCAAGGTAATGTAATTCAATCATCGTTGGTGAGTTGTGTGAATAACATGCTGGTGTTGTGTGAATAACAGTCTGTGTTCCCCTGGTCCAGTAGACTGACTACATGCTGGTGTTGTGTGAATAACAGTCTGTGTTCCTCTGGTCCAGTAGACGACATGCTGGTGTTGTGTGAATAACATTCTGTGTTCCTCTGGTCCAGTAGACTGACTACATGCTGGTGTTGTGTGAATAACAGTCTGTGTTCCTCTGGTCCAGTAGACTACATGCTGGTGTTGTGTGAATAACAGTCTGTGTTCCTCTGGTCCAGTAGACTACATGCTGGTGTTGTGTGAATAACAGTCTGTGTTCCTCTGGTCCAGTAGACTGACTACATGCTGGTGTTGTGTGAATAACAGTCTGTGTTCCTCTGGTCCAGTAGACGACATGCTGGTGTTGTGTGAATAACAGTCTGTGTTCCCCTGGTCCAGTAGACGACATGCTGGTGTTGTGTGAATAACAGTCTGTGTTCCTCTGGTCCAGTAGACTGACTACATGCTGGTGTTGTGTGAATAACAGTCTGTGTTCCTATGGTCCAGTAGACTGACTACATGCTGGTGTTGTGTGAATAACAGTCTGTGTTCCTCTGGTCCAGTAGACTACATGCTGGTGTTGTGTGAATAACAGTCTGTGTTCCTCTGGTCCAGTAGACTACATGCTGGTGTTGTGTGAATAACAGTCTGTGTTCCCTGGTCCAGTAGACTACATGCTGGTGTTGTGTGAATAACAGTCTGTGTTCCTCTGGTCCAGTAGACTACATGCTGGTGTTGTGTGAATAACAGTCTGTGTTCCTCTGGTCCAGTAGACTACATGCTGGTGTTGTGTGAATAACAGTCTGTGTTCCTCTGGTCCAGTAGACTACATGCTGGTGTTGTGTGAATAACCGTCTGTGTTCCCCTGGTCCAGTACACTACATGCTGGTGTTGTGTGAATAACAGTCTGTGTTCCTCTGGTCCAGTAGACTGACTACATGCTGGTGTTGTGTGAATAACGGTCTGTGTTCCCTGGTCCAGTAGACTACATGCTGGTGTTGTGTGAATAACAGTCTGTGTTCCCCTGGTCCAGTAGACTACATGCTGGACTGGAGCTTCTGCAGTGTTATAAAACCCAAACACACATAACAATCATCCTTTTGTTGTGGGTCCCTGGGAAGTCATTGAAATGGCCAGTTAACCACTGCGCCACCCGGGAGGCCGTTAAGGGAGCTGTACTGCAGCGCCAGCTGTGCCGCCAGAGACTCTGGGTTCGGGCCCAGGCTCTGTCGTAACCGGCCGCGACGGGGAGGTCCGTGGGGCGATGCACAATTGGCCCAGCGTCGTCCGGGTTAGGGAGGGTTTGGCCGGTAGGGATGTCCTTGTCTCATCGCGCACCAACGACTCCTGTGGCAGGCCGGGCGCAGTGCGCGCTAACCAAGGTTGCCAGGTGCACGGTGTTTCCTCCGACACATTGGTGCGGCTGGATTCCGGGTTGGATGGCGCTGTGTTAAGAAGCAGTGCGGCTTGGTTGGGTTGTGTATCGGAGGACGCATGACTTTCAACCTTCGTCTCTCCCGAGCCCGTACGGGAGTTGTAGCGATGAGACAAGATAGTAGCCACTAAAAACAATTGGGGAGAAAATGGGGTAAAAATAAAAAATAAAAAAAAGTGTTTCTATGTTTCTATTCTTGAGGGAATATTCTTATTAGGTCAGTATTGTATAATAAACATTTTTATTATAATTTTTTCCCCATTTGCAATACAGCTGAATTGAGCTGTTTTAGAAATATATTGTTCCTTTCAATAGATTCAATCATTCACATGCAAATGAGGCCTAACTGCCATGTATAATGACATCACCACGTAAGATTTGATACAGAAGCAGGTGTTTTTCATCCACTTGAGTGATAAGCCCTCATTGAAAGCCAACACCCCCACCCCAAAGTGCCTGAGATCCATAACCTCTCCAGTGCCCAGCATTTTCCCTTAAATGTCCTGGGGGGTAGGCAGCCGTGCCCTAGGCAGTCCTGGGGGTTAGGCAGCCGTGCCCTGGGCTGTCCTGGGGGTTAGGCAGCCGTGCCCTGGGCTGTCCTGGGGGTTAGGCAGCCGTGCCCCGGGCTGTCCTGGGGGTTAGGCAGCCGTGCCCCGGGCAGTCCTGGGGGTTAGGCAGCCGTGCCCCGGGCAGTCCCGGGGGTTAGGCAGCCGTGCCCCGGGCAGTCCTGGGGGTTAGGCAGCCGTGCCCCGGGCAGTCCCGGGGGTTAGGCAGCCGTGCCCTGGGCAGTCCCGGGGGTTAGGCAGCCGTGCCCTGGGCTTGTCCCGGGGGGTTAGGCAGCCGTGCCCTGGGCTTGTCCCGGGGGGGGGTTAGGCAGCCGTGCCCTGGGCTTGTCCCGGGGGGTTAGGCAGCCGTGCCCTGGGCTTGTCCCGGGGGGTTAGGCAGCCGTGCCCTGGGCTTGTCCCGGGGGGGGGGTTAGGCAGCCGTGCCCTGGGCTTGTCCCGGGGGCGGTTAGGCAGCCGTGCCCTGGGCTTGTCCCGGGGCGGTTAGGCAGCCGTGCCCTGGGCAGTCCTGGGGTTGTCCCGGGGGCGGTTAGGCAGCCGTGCCTGGGCTTGTCCCGGGGGCGGTTAGGCAGCCGTGCCCTGGGCTTGTCCCGGGGCGGTTAGGCAGCCGTGCCCTGGGCTTGTCCCGGGGCGGTTAGGCAGCCGTGCCCTGGGCTTGTCCCGGGGTTAGGCAGCCGTGCCCTGGGCAGTCCCGGGGCGGTTAGGGCAGCCGTGCCCTGGGCAGTCCCGGGGCGGTTAGGCAGCCGTGCCCTGGGCAGTCCCGGGGGGCCTTAGGCAGCCGTGCCCTGGGCAGTCCCGGGGTTAGGCAGCCGTGCCCTGGGCAGTCCTGGGGGTTAGATGCAGCCGTGCCCTGGGCAGTCCTGGGGTTAGGCAGCCGTGCCCTGGGCTTGTCCCGGGGCCTAGGCAGCCGTGCCCTGGGCTTGTCCCGGGGGGGCTTAGGCAGCCGTGCCCTGGGCTTGTCCCGGGGGTTAGGCAGCCGTGCCCTGGGCTTGTCCCGGGGGGTTAGGCAGCCGTGCCCTGGGCTTGTCCCGGGGGCGGTTAGGCAGCCGTGCCCTGGGCTTGTCCCGGGGGCGGTTAGGCAGCCGTGCCCTGGGCTTGTCCCGGGGGCGGTTAGGCAGCCGTGCCCTGGGCTTGTCCCGGGGGGGTTAGGCAGCCGTGCCCTGGGCTTGTCCCGGGGGGTTAGGCAGCCGTGCCCTGGGCTTGTCCCGGGGGGGAACCTTAGGCAGCCGTGCCCTGGGCTTGTCCCGGGGGGTTAGGCAGCCGTGCCCTGGGCTTGCCCCCCACAAGGGGCGGTTAGGCAGCCGTGCCCTGGGCTTGCCCCGGGGCGGTTAGGCAGCCGTGCCCTGGGCTTGCCCCGGGGGCGGTTAGGCAGCCGTGCCCTGGGCTTGTCCCGGGGCTTGTCCCTGGTTAGGCAGCCGTGCCCTGGGCTTGTCCCGGGGGCGGTTAGGCAGCCGTGCCCTGGGCAGTCCCGGGGGCGGTTAGGCAGCCGTGCCCTGGGCAGTCCCGGGGGCGGTTAGGCAGCCGTGCCCTGGGCAGTCCCGGGGCGGTTAGGCAGCCGTGCCCTGGGCAGTCCCGGGGGTTAGGCAGCCGTGCCCTGGGCAGTCCCGGGGGTTAGGCAGCCGTGCCCTGGGCAGTCCCGGGGGTTAGGCAGCCGTGCCCTGGGCAGTCCCGGGGGTTAGGCAGCCGTGCCCTGGGCTTGTCCCGGGGGTTAGGCAGCCGTGCCCTGGGCTTGTCCCGGGGGTTAGGCAGCCGTGCCCTGGGCTTGTCCCGGGGGTTAGGCAGCCGTGCCCTGGGCTTGTCCCGGGGGGAGAAGCTAGGCAGCCGTGCCCTGGGCTTGTCCCGGGGGTTAGGCAGCCGTGCCCTGGGCTTGTCCCGGGGCGGTTAGGCAGCCGTGCCCTGGGCTTGTCCCGGGGCGGTTAGGCAGCCGTGCCCTGGGCTTGTCCCGGGGGCGGTTAGGCAGCCGTGCCCTGGGCTTGTCCCGGGGCGGTTAGGCAGCCGTGCCCTGGGCAGTCCTGGGGGGGAAGCCACAACCACGTGGCGTATGGCAGATCAGGCATGGTCAGTGGAAAGGCCTTAGCAGCCAGAGATTTGTAATGATGTAAGTCTAGGTGAAAGGATCATCATCTAGCCCAGCTCACGTGAGAGGGGTCTGCTTCTGTGCTGCTAAAAGCCTAATCTGCATGTTTCACATTCCCCCATGTTAAGCGTTATGGATCAGGATTGGAGGTGGATGCTGTAGGCCTATTTTAGTATATTTTTCCATGCAGGTTGGAGTTAACCTTGTTCCTGGATTTGTTTGTGCTGTCTTGCCAACTCTTATGGTTGAAATTAGCACAGGGTTGGCCTGGAAGACAGCACAAACAGATCCAGGATCAGGCTGACCAGGACCAGTACATCTGAATAGTGGGTTATTTTGGCTGGCAATTAGATGTTCTGGGCCCTGCAATCTGGGCCCAGCCCCTGGTCCTCTGCTGTACTGTACTATCTGGGCCCAGCCCCATGCAGAGGGACCTAGCCTAATTATAGTGTCATGTTAATTGGACAACCTGTTGATATGACAATTTAACAGAACCATACCGAGACAAAGTGTTGATGACCAACCAAGAATCCGACCAACACCCCTGGTGAGACAAAACCGCGTCTCGTCAGTGAAGAGCACTTTTGCCAGTCCTGTCTGGTCCAGCAACGGTGGGCTTGTGGCCCATAAGCGACGTTGTTGCCAGTGATGTCTGGTGAGGACCTGCCTTACAACAGGCCTCCAGCCTCTCTCAGTCTATTGCGGACAGTCTAAACACTGATGGAGGGATTGTGTGATCCTGGTGTAACTCAGGCAGTTGTTGTTGCCATCCTGTACCTGTCCTGCAGGTGTGATGTTAGGCTGTACTGGTCCTGTGCAGGTGTTACACGTGTGCTGCCACTGCGAGGACGATCAGCTGTCTGTCCTGTCTCCCTGTAGCGCTGTCTTAGGCGTCTCACAGTACGGACATGGCCACATCTGCAGTCCTCATGCCTCCTTGCAGCATGCCTAAGGCACGTTCACGCAGATGAGCAGGGTACCTGGACATCTTTCTTTGGTGTTTTTCAGAGTCAGTAGAAAGGCCTCTTTAGTGTCCTAAGTTTTCATAACCGTGACCTTAATTGTCCACCATCTGTTAGTGTCTTAACGACCGTTCCACAAGTACATGTTCATTAATTGTTTATGGTTCATTGAACAAACATGGAAAACGGTGTTAAAACCCTTTACAATGAAGATCTGTGAAGTTATTTGGATTTTTATGAATTATCTTTGAAAGACAGGGTCCTGAAAAAGGGACTTTTTATTAGTTTATTTTTCTTAGCTTTTTAAAGCATTTTTGGTTAAGTGCTTGTAAGTAAGCTGTAAGGTCTATTCGGCGCATGTGACAAATACAATTTGATTTAGTGCACTACTTTTGACCAGAGCCCTACATCGACCTTGAATTCTCCATCTGAATCCATCCATACAGACTTTACAGTGATATCACTAACAGGCCCTGAGAGAAGCTATTGTAATACTCCATCCATACAGACTTTACAGTGATATCACTAACAGGCCCTGAGAGAAGCTATTGTAATACTCCATCCATACAGTGATATCAGTAACAGTCCCTGAGAGAAGCTATTGTAATACTCCATCCATACAGTGATATCACTAACAGTCCATGAGAGTAGCTATTGTAATACTCCATCCATACAGACTTTACAGTGATATCACTAACAGTCCCTGAGAGAAGCTATTGTAATACTCCATCCATACAGTGATATCAGTAACAGTCCCTGAGAGAAGCTATTGTAATACTCCATCCATACAGTGATATCACTAACAGTCCATGATAGAAGCTATTGTAATACTCCATCCATACAGTGATATCACTAACAGTCCATGAGAGAAGCTATTGTAATACTCCATCCATACAGACTTTACAGTGATATCACTAACAGTCCCTGAGAGAAGCTATTGTAATACTCCATCCATACAGACTTTACAGTGATATCACTAACAGTCCATGAGAGAAGCTATTGTAATACTCCATCCATACAGACTTTACAGTGATATCACTAACAGTCCCTGAGAGAAGCTATTGTAATACTCCATCCATACAGACTTTACAGTGATATCACTAACAGTCCCTGAGAGAAGCTATTGTAATACTCCATCCATACAGACTTTACAGTGATATCACTAACAGTCCCTGAGAGAAGCTATTGTAATACTCCATCCATACAGTGATATCACTAACAGTCGCTGAGAGAAGCTATTGTAATACTCCATCCATACAGACTTTACAGTGATATCACTAACAGTCGCTGAGAGAAGCTATTGTAATACTCCATCCATACAGACTTTACAGTGATATCACTAACAGTCGCTGAGAGAAGCTATTGTAATACTCCATCCATACAGACTTTACAGTGATATCAGTAACAGTCCATGAGAGAAGCTATTGTAATACTCCATCCATACAGACTTTACAGTGATATCACTAACAGTCGCTGAGAGAAGCTATTGTAATACTCCATCCATACAGACTTTACAGTGATATCACTAACAGTCCCTGAGAGAAGCTATTGTAATACTCCATCCATACAGACTTTACAGTGATATCACTAACAGTCCCTGAGAGAAGCTATTGTAATACTCCATCCATACAGACTTTACAGTGATATCACTAACAGTCCCTGAGAGAAGCTATTGTAATACTCCATCCATACAGACTTTACAGTGATATCACTAACAGTCGCTGAGAGAAGCTATTGTAATACTCCCCATCTGTATGTTAATTTCCTTGCCTCCTGCGCTGTGATTGGATGCCAGGAAGCATGCCAGGAAATGCATTAAAATACTACCTTTAGATGGATCCAGGCTACAGAGGCGAGCGAGGCTATGCTGGAGAGGGGCTTGCATCCCAAATGGCCCCTCATATCTCCTATATAGTGCACTTCTTATGACCCCTGGAATAGATTGAACGTAGCTCAGAGATATAACATTCAAAATGGGTGAATTGTTCCTTTTTTTTTTTAAAGGAAACGATTTCAAACAGCGCATGAACCCAAGGGGTGTGACGTGATGCAGGAGGTGTTGCAGCCAGGAGGCTTCCTGTTAGAGTTAGCTGCTATTTCAGGAAGATTCGCACACCAAGGGATTTACATGGAAAGAAATAGCCTAAATAATGTCAGGTTGACAGGCCCTCATGATGTAATGGGAGGTATTAGTGTCAGGTTGACAGACCCTCATGATGTAATGGGAGGTATTAATGTCAGGTTTACAGGCCCTCATGATGTAATGGGAGGTATTCATGTCAGGTTGACAGACCCTCATGATGTAATGGGAGGTTGACAGGCCCTCGTGATGTAATGGGAGGTATTAATGTCAGATTGACAGGCCCTCATGATGTAATGGGAGCTATTAATGTCAGGTTGACAGGCCCTCATGATGTAATGGGAGGTTTACAGGCCCTCGTGATGTAATGGGGGTATTAATGTCAGATTGACAGGCCCTCATGATGTAATGGGAGGTATTAATGTCAGGTTGACAGGCCCTCATGATGTAATGGGAGGTTTACAGGCCCTCGTGATGTAATGGGGGGTATTAATGTCAGGTTGACAGGCCCTCGATGTAATGGGAGGTATTAATGTCAGATTGACAGGCCCTCATGATGTAATGGGAGCTATTAATGTCAGGTTGACAGGCCCTCATGATGTAATGGGAGGTTTACAGGCCCTCGTGATGTAATGGGGGTATTAATGTCAGATTGACAGGCCCTCATGATGTAATGGGAGGTATTAATGTCAGGTTGACAGGCCCTCATGATGTAATGGGAGGTTTACAGGCCCTCATGATGTAATGGGGGGTATTAATGTCAGATTGACAGGCCCTCATGATGTAATGGGAGGTATTAATGTCAGATTGACAGGCCCTCATGATGTAATGGGATGTATTAATGTCAGGTTGACAGGCCCTCATGATGTAATGGGAGGTTGACAGGCCCTCGTGATGTAATGGGAGGTATTAATGTCAGGTTGACAGGCCCTCGTGATGTAATGGGAGGTATTAATGTCAGGTTGACAGGCCCCCATGATGTAATGGGAGCTATTAATGTCAGGTTTACAGGCCCTCATGATGTAATGGGAGCTATTAATGTCAGGTTGACAGGCCCTCGTGATGTAATGGGAGCTATTAATGTCAGGTTTACAGGCCCTCATGATGTAATGGGGGGTATTAATGTCAGGTTGACAGGCCCTCATGATGTAATGGGAGGTATTCATGTCAGGTTGACAGACCCTCATGATGTAATGGGAGGTTGACAGGCCCTCGTGATGTAATGGGAGGTATTCATGTCAGGTTGACAGACCCTCATGATGTAATGGGAGGTTGACAGGCCCTCGTGATGTAATGGGAGGTATTAATGTCAGATTGACAGGCCCTCATGATGTAATGGGAGGTATTAATGTCAGGTTGACAGGCCCTCATGATGTAATGGGAGGTTTACAGGCCCTCGTGATGTAATGGGAGGTATTAATGTCAGGTTGACAGGCCCTCATGATGTAATGGGAGGTTTTAATGTCAGATTGACAGACCCTCATGATGTAATGGAAGGTATTAATGTCAGGTTGACAGGCCCTCATGATGTAATGGGAGGTTGACAGGCCCTCATGATGTAATGGGAGGTATTAATGTTAGGTTGACAGTCCCTCATGATGTAATGGGGGGTATTGATGTCAGGTTGACAGGCCCTCATGATGTAATGTCAGATTGACAGGCCCTCATGATGTAATGTCAGGTTGACAGGCTCTCATGATGTAATGGGGGTTGAGGCCTCAGGATGACAGGCCCTCATGATGTAATGGGAGGTACTAATGTCAGATTGACAGGCCCTCATGATGTAATGGGAGGTTTTAATGTCAGATTGACAGGCCCTCATGATGTAATGGGAGGTTTTAATGTCAGATTGACAGACCCTCATGATGTAATGGAAGGTATTAATGTCAGGTTAACAGGCCCTCATGATGTAATGGGAGGTTGACAGGCCCTCAGGATGTAATGGGAGGTATTAATGTTAGGTTGACAGTCCCTCATGATGTAATGGGGGTATTGATGTCAGGTTGACAGGCCCTCATGATGTAATGTCAGATTGACAGGCCCTCATGATGTAATGTCAGGTTGACAGGCTCTCGTGATGTAATGGGGGGTTGACAGGCTCTCATGATGTAATGGGGGGTTGACAGGCTCTCATGATGTAATAGGGGGTTGACAGGCTCTCATGATGTAATGGGAGGTTGACAGGCCTCATGATGTAATGGGAGGTATTGATGTCAGGTTGACAGGCCCTCATGATGTAATGTCAGGTTGACAGGCCCTCATGATGTAATGGGGGTTGACGGGCTCTCATGATGTAATGGGGGTTGACGGGCTCTCATGATGTAATGGGGGTTGACGGGCTCTCATGATGTAATGGGAGGTTGACAGGCCCTCATGATGTAATGGGGGTTGACAGGCTCTCATGATGTAATGGGGGGGTGACAGGCCCTCATGATGTAATGGGGGGTTGACAGGCCCTCATGATGTAATGGGGGGTTGACAGGCTCTCATGATGTAATGGGGGGGTTGACAGGCTCTCATGATGTAATGGGGGGGTTGACAGGCTCTCATGATGTAATGGGGGGTTGACAGGCTCTCATGATGTAATAGGGGGGCTCCTTGACAGGCTCTCATGATGTAATGGGGGGGGGTTGACAGGCTCTCATGATGTAATGGGGGGGGTTGACAGGCTCTCATGATGTAATGGGGGGGGGGTTGACAGGCTCTCATGATGTAATGGGCGGGGGGTTGACAGGCTCTCATGATGTAATGGGGGGGGTGACAGGCTCTCATGATGTAATGGGGGGGTTGACAGGCTCTCATGATGTAATGGGGGGGTTGACAGGCTCTCATGATGTAATGGGGGTTGACAGGCTCTCATGATGTAATGGGGGGTTGACAGGCTCTCATGATGTAATGGGGGTTGACAGGCTCTCATGATGTAATGGGGGTTGACAGGCTCTCATGATGTAATGGGGGTTGACAGGCTCTCATGATGTAATGGGGGTTGACAGGCTCTCATGATGTAATGGGGGTTGACAGGCCCTCATGATGTAATGGGGGGTTGACAGGCCCTCATGATGTAATGGGAGGTATTAATGTCAGGTTGACAGGCCCTCGTGATGTAATGGGAGGTTGACAGGCCCTCGTGATGTAATGGGAGGTTTTAGGTGCCCGTTTACAGACCTTTTACTTGGTGACTTCAAGGTGGTCAGTCAATAATGACCTCCGTAGAGAATGACTGCTAAGTGTGTTTTTATTGATCAGATCTAATAGTAGCATATGAGAGAGAGGGGCTGTGCCTTGGTACTGTACAGTGTATCGGGTCTAATGGGCTGTGCCTTGGTACTGGACAGTGTATCGGGTCTAATGGGCTGTGCCTTGGTACTGGACAGTGTATCGGTCTAATGGGCTGTGCCTTGGTACTGGACAGTGTATAGGTCTAATGGGCTGTGCCTTGGTACTGGACAGTGTATAGGTCTAATGGGCTGTGCCTTGGTACTGCACAGTGTATAGGTCTAATGGGCTGTGCCTTGGTACTGCACAGTGTATAGGTCTAATGGGCTGTGCCTTGGTACTGCACAGTGTATAGGTCTAATGGGCTGTGCCTTGGTACTGCACAGTGTATAGGTCTAATGGGCTGTGCCTTGGTACTGCACAGTGTATAGGTCTAATGGGCTGTGCCTTGGTACTGCACAGTGTATAGGTCTAATGGGCTGTGCCTTGGTACTGCACAGTGTATAGGTCTAATGGGCTGTGCCTTGGTACTGGACAGTGTATAGGTCTAATGGGCTGTGCCTTGGTACTGGACAGTGTATAGGTCTAATGGGCTGTGCCTTGGTACTGTACAGTGTATAGGTCTAATGGGCTGTGCCTTGGTACTGTACAGTGTATAGGTCTAATGGGCTGGGAAATGAAGCTTTCATGTCCTGCTTTTCCATAAGCTTCTATGTCTTCCACTCCATCGCTTGTTACACCAGGAACAGACCCATAAGCAACATCCATCTGATGAGGAAGAGATGTGGTAAGGAAACGGTTCAAGGGGATTGGATCAGATTGTTGTATGGGGTTAAACATCGCTGTAGGAGGTTAAACATCGGGGGGTTAAACATCGCTGTAGGAGGTTAAACATCGCTGTAGGGGGTTAAACATTGCTGTAGGGGTTAAACATTGCTGTAGGGGGTTAAACATTGCTGTAGGGGGTTAAACATCGCTGTAGGGGGTTAAACATCGCTGTGGGGGTTAAACATCGCTGTGGGGGTTAAACATCGCTGTGGGGGTTAAACATCGCTGTGGGGGTTAAACATCGCTGTGGGGGGTTAAACATCGCTGTGGGAGGTTAAACATCGCTGTGGGAGGTTAAACATCGCTGTAGGAAGCATGGACATTGACCTGAGCTGACCTTGGGGATTGGATCAGATTGTTGTAGGAGGTTAAACATCGCTGTAGGGGTTAAACATCGCTGTAGGAACATTGGACATTGACCTGAGCTGACCCTGTAGACTCCAGCTGCTGCATGTACAGTAAAATAAGCAGACATGAGTTGTAGGCCCACAGCCTGGCCATCTGCCGACAGATCCACAGGCCCACAGCCACAGGCCCACAGCCTGGCCATCTGCCGACAGATCCACAGGCCCACAGCCTCCACAGGCCGACAGATCCACAGGCCCACAGCCACAGGCCCACAGCCTGGCCATCTGCCGACAGATCCACAGGCCCACAGCCTGGCAGGCCGACAGATCCACAGGCCCACAGCCTGGCCATCTGCCGACAGATCCACAGGCCCACAGCCACAGGCCCACAGCCTGGCCATCTGCCGACAGATCCACAGGCCCACATCCACAGGCCCACAGCCGACAGATCCACAGGCCCACAGCCTGGCCATCTGCCGACAGATCCACAGGCCCAGATCCACAGGCCCACAGCCTGGCCGTCTGCCGACAGATCCACAGGCCCAGATCCACAGGCCCACAGCCTGGCCGTCTGCCGACAGATCCACAGGCCCAGATCCACAGGCCCACAGCCTGGCCATCTGCCGACAGATCCACAGGCCCAGAGCCTCCACAGGCCCACAGCCTGGCCATCTGCCGACAGATCCACAGGCCCACAGCCTGGCCGTCTGCCGACAGAGCCACAGCCTGGCCATCTGCCGACAGATCCACAGCCTGGCCGTCTGCCGACAGATCCACAGGCCCACAGCCACAGGCCCACAGCCACAGGCCCACAGCCACAGGCCCACAGCCACAGGCCCAGCTACAGCCTGGCCATCTGCCGACAGATCCACAGCCTGGCCGTCTGCCGACAGAGCCACAGGCCCACAGCCTGGCCGTCTGCCGACAGAGCCACAGGCCCACAGCCTGGCCGTCTGCCGACAGAGCCACAGGCCCACAGCCTGGCCGTCTGCAGACAGATCCACAAATTCATGAATGTGTTAAACCATCAATTTGGCAGCGAGTTAGGCTCTGGTTCTGCTCCCTTGGAGAACAACTGTTTCTTTGTTGCTATAGTCAGACCTGCTGTCTGAAAGGTCTCTGACTCACTTCCTCACCTCTCCCCTCTCCTTGCCTAGTTTGCTATAGGAGACCAATGCAAATTAAAGTCTGCCTGGAAGTTATTTATTTTAGATCTTAAAATATAACTAGGCAAGTCAGTTAAGAACAAATTCATATTTTCGATGACTACCTACACCGGCTGTAATCGCTGACAAAGGTGTTGCAACAAAGTACTGAGTAAAGGGTCTGAATACTTATGTGAATGTGATATATATATTTATTTTTTTCTTCTTATATATATATATATATATATATATTTTAAATATAAATTAGCAAAAAAATTAGCAAAAAAAGTCAAAAACTGTTTTTGACATGTCATAATGGGGTATTGTGATGTCATTATGTGGTATTGTGATGTCATTATGGGGTATTGTGTGTAGATTGATGGGGGGGGTTAAAACAATTGAATCAATTTTAAAACAAGTCTGTAACCCAACAGTATGGAAAAAGTCAAGCGGTCTGAATGCTTTCTGAATGCGCTGTATGTGATAGGACTACCATTTGTAAAACACAACAGACTGCGGTCTGAATGCGCTGTATGTGATAGGACTACTATTTGTAAAACACAACAGACTGCGGTCTGAATGCGCTGTATGTGATAGGACTACCATTTGTAAAACACAACAAAAAGACTGCGGTCCCGTACAGCACAAAAAGAGCCGTGCTTACTGGGGTGTAACCTACCATGTCGGCGTAACCGATGTGAAACGACTAGCTAGTTTGCGGTGGTGCGCGTTAATAGCGTTTCAATCGGTGACGTCACTCGCTCTGAGACCTTGAAGTAGTTGTTCCCCTTGCTCTGCAAGGGCCACTGCTTTTGTGGAGCGATGGGTAACGATGCTTCGAGGGTGGCTGTTGTCTCTGTGTGCAGAGGGTCCCTGGTTCGAGCCCAGGTAGGGGCGAGGAGTGGGAGAGAACATGTACTGTGACATCGGCCCTCAATGGAATGTTATGAATGCCCATCCGTGTGTGAATGCTCATGTGGAATGTTATTAATCCCCATCCGTGTGTGAATGCTCATCTGTGTGTGAATGCTCATGTGGAATGTTATGAATGCCCATCTGTGTGTGAATGCTCATGTGGAATGTTATGAATGCCCATCTGTGTGTGAATGCTCATGTGAATGCCCATCTGTGTGTGAATGCTCATGTGGAATGTTATGAATGCCCATCCGTGTGTGAATGCTCATGTGAATGCCCATCTGTGTGTGAATGCTCATGTGGAATGTTATGAATGCCCATCCGTGTGTGAATGCTCATGTGGAATGCTATGAATGCCCATCCGTGTGTGAATGCTCATGTGAATGCCCATCTGTGTGTGAATGCTCATGTGGAATGTTATGAATGCCCATCCGTGTGTGAATGCTCATGTGGAATGTTATGAATGCCCATCTGTGTGAATGCTCATGTGAATGCCCATCTGTGTGTGAATGCTCATGTGGAATGTTATGAATGCCCATCCGTGTGTGAATGCTCATGTGAATGCCCATCTGTGTGTGAATGCTCATGTGAATGCCCATCTGTGTGTGAATGCTCATGTGGAATGTTATGAATGCCCATCTGTGTGTGAATGCTCATGTGAAATGTTATGAATGCTCATCCGTGAATGCTCATGTGGAATGTTATGAATGCCCATCTGTGTGAATGCTCATGTGAATGCCCATCTGTGTGTGAATGCTCATGTGGAATGTTATGAATGCCCATCTGTGTGAATGCTCATGTGAATGCCCATCTGTGTGAATGCTCATGTGGAATGTTATGAATGCCCATCTGTGTGAATGCTCAAATGCCCATCTGTGTGTGAATGCTCATGTGGAATGTTATGAATGCCCATCTGTGTGTGAATGCTCATGTGAATGCCCATCTGTGTGTGAATGCTCATGTGGAATGTTATGAATGCTCATCCGTGTGTGAATGCTCATGTGGAATGTTATGAATGCTCATTCGTGTGTTAGGCCCACCGTCTGTAAAAACAGGTCGTTGCATTGGCTTCATTAGTCCTGATTCCTGTGACTAATCAATCTGGCTATTTAAACTCTGAATATCAGCAACCTGACTTTATCAGGAGGAGATATATCCTGAGTCTATTTGTAATGTTGTTTACACAGCGAGAAATGCACAAGTATTTTCTTTTCGCTATGATCAGCTCGTAAAAAATGTACAGATACAAAACTTGAAACCACTGATTTCTAAAAGTTTCAGTCTCGTTACTTTGTCGTCCATTTTATCTCCAGCCTGAAGGCTACAGAACAGGCCACATACTCTTTCTACCGTATCCTATATCTGCTACATGATTGATGATAGATTAGTTTGGTTTTTGTCGTGGTGTTGGTGGAAAGCTGCAGCGACCGATCTCTCCAACAGCACGCTGGGAATGGACAAGATAAATATTTTATGCCCCTGCCTTTGACAAAGTGGGCACTTCTTATCACCGGGCGACATCCGCGCTCACCTAAAAAAGCCAATATGCCACTGGTTGAGAGAAATTGTCATTGTTTTTGGGCAGAATTATGTGAGGTTTTATGTGTTGTTGGGGAATGCGTCTTGGTCAGTTGAGCTCAGAAAATGTCGACCTTGTCAATCTTGCCTGATAAGAGATCCGACCCTGGTCTCACCTCATCCCTCTCTCTCTCTCTCTCTCTCTGTCTCTCTGTCTCTCTGTCTCTCTGTCTCTCTGTCTCTCTGTCTCTCTGTTCTCTCTTTCTCTCTGCCTCTCTGCCTCTCTGCCTCTCTTTCTCTCTCTCTGTCTCTGTCTCTCTGTCTCTCTGTCTCTCTGTCTCTCTGTCTCTCTGTCTCTCTGTCTCTCTGTCTCTCTGTCTCTCTCTGTCTCTCTGTCTCTCTGTCTCTTTCTCTGTCTTTCTGTCTCTCTGCCTCTCTGCCTCTCTGCGTCTCTGTCTCTCTCTCTGTCTCTCTGTCTCTCTTTCTCTCTCTTTCTCTCTGTCTCTCTCTCTCTCTCTCTCTGTCTCTCTGTCTCTCTGTCTCTCTGTCTCTCTCTCTCTCTCTCTCTCTCTCTGTTCTCTCCCTCAGACCCCAATTCTCCTCAGGGCACTTTATTTATTCCTCTGTTAGTCTCCACCTCTTCAGAGCAGACAAAAGCTTTTTTATTGGTCACTCAGTCATCAATGGGCTGGTCCTGGCTGAGAGACCGAGGCTCCAGGCAGACATCCAGGCCATTAGCTCTGCCCAGAGCCAACTATAGATCCTCGTCAGTTCTAGAGGCTAAGGATGCTGGGTAAAAATACCCTCCTGCTGGAGAAAGTCTGCCTGTGATTGTGATGTGGTATGTTGTCTGAGTTCACACCTTTTTTAAAAAACTTTCGTTGTTAGTTTCTGTCTTGGAGGAGAACGAGCTGCTTTGGAGGTAACTGGTGTAGTTGGCAGGGAGTCAGTCTTTCTGCCCTCCTCCACCAAGGCACATCTTGAACATGTCTCTACCCTAACTGGGCATCTGGATGCCTGGGTGAAGCGTGTGGAAATGGCCTGGTCTGTGTTGTCTTTACAGCTGCAGAAAAAGAAAACCATAGCGACAGGTCAACATTTGAGAGGTGTTGCGTCATGTATGAACTGAACACTGATGGTCAATACTTGACCCTGGCTGTCATACCTCACACAGTAGGCTTCGTCTTCAGACTACTTTCCCTGACATTCATTGGTTAGAATCTGTATCCAAATAAAAACTACATCTAAATGCTCCCCAATGTATTTTTAATTAGATTTTTTTTTTCTTTTTTTCCCTTTTTCTATCCAATTTAACCATGGCCCGTGCCAATTGGTAGTTGGTCTTGTCCCATCGCTGCAACTCCCGTACGGACTCGGGAGAGGCGAAGGTCGAGAGCCGCGGGTCTTCCCGAACACGACCCCCGCCAAGCCGCACTTCTTCTTGACACAATGTTCGCTTAACCCCGGCCAGCCGCACCAATGTGTCGGAGGAAACACCGTACAGCTGACAACCGTGCATCTCCTCAGCCCGCCACGAGGAGCGTGATGGGACGAGGACAGCCCATGTGACCAAACCCTCACCTAATCAGGATGACGCTGGGCCAATTGTGCGCCGTCTCCCGGGTCGCGGTCGGCTGCGACACAGCCTGGAATCGAACCGGGGTCTGTAGTGACGCAGCTAGCACCACTGCTCCCCAGTGTTTTAACAAGACCTAGAAATCCCATCAGGATCCTCAGGTATTCCTGGATTAGACTACGTGACTGTTCTGCTGTACTATCTGGTTACCGTGGATACAGGGGACTGACTGGAATTCTAGAACCCTGCTGAGCAACAAGTGATTGTGATCATGTGCTTGTGGACTGAGAGTGGTGATGCAATGTGTCCTCAGATAGCCTAGTATATCTGGCTGGGCCTTAATGACATTAGCAGATGTTGTTGTATCTTCATGCTGTTTTGAGCTATTTTAAAACTCATTATCTGTTTCTCACTGTTTCTCTCACTCTCTCCAACTGTCAGTTCTTGTAAAAATCTAAAGCTCCGAGGCAGGCAGGTGCTGAGATGTCAGTCTGAGAAAGAAATGAAGATCTCCTTTCTGGTAATCGTTCCTCTGACGGTCGGGTGAATTATAAAGTTACTGCCTAGCCTTTCCTGAGTAGAACACCCATTCAACTGTCTTCCTATTCCGCCTGCATTTCTCATCAGAGCTCTTTCCATTATGGAATCTCTTTATGTCTTAATGAGGAAGAGAATGGAGAGATGACGATGTTACCGCAACAGAGATGCTTAGAACCAGATCATTACTGTGGATGAGAACAGAATGACTTAACTTACTAAAGTTGTCAAAGTATATGGTGTAGTTCTTACTTTACATTAAGAAGGAACGTGTTCCCCACGTGGACGGTTTTCCAGGTAGATAACTGGCCTAAAAGGGGGACGGTCTTCCAGGTAGATTTCCAGGTAGATAACTGGCCTAAAAACGGTTTTCCAGGTAGATAACTGGCTAAAAGGGGGACGGTCTTCCAAAACTCCCTAGAAAGGCCAAAACCTGGGAAGAAAACTGGGGTGTCCAGTCCTCTTCTGGCTGTGCCGCGTGGAGATTATAACAGAACATGGCCAAGATTACTTATTGATGTAGTCAAATGTCTCAACTGATGCTTGTCCCTGTTCACCAGGGCCCGTGTCTCAGCTGATGCTTGTCCCTGTTCACCAGGGCCCGTGTCTCAGCTGATGTCTGTCCCTGTTCACCAGGGCCTGTGTCTCAGCTGATGCCTGTCCCTGTTCACCAGGGCCCGTGTCTCAGCTGATGCCTGTCCCTGTTCACCAGGGCCCGTGTCTCAGCTGATGCCTGTCCCTGTTCACCAGGGCCCGTGTCTCAGCTGATGCCTGTCCCTGTTCACCAGGGCCCGTGTCTCAGCTGATGCCTGTCCCTGTTCACCAGGGCCCGTGTCTCAGCTGATGCCTGTCCCTGTTCACCAGGGCCCGTGTCTCAGCTGATGCCTGTCCCTGTTCACCAGGGCCTGTGTCTCAGCTGATCAAATCAAGTGTATTTATATAGCCCTTCGTACATCAGCTGATATCTCAAAGTGCTGTACAGAAACCCAGCCTAAAACCCCAAACAGCAAGCAATGCAGGTGTAGAAGCACGGTGGCTAGGAAAAACTCCCTAGAAAGGCCAAAACCTAGGAAGAAACCTAGAGGAACCAGGCTATGTGGGTTGGCCAGTCCTCTTCTGGCTGTGCCGGGTGGAGATTATAACAGAACATGGCCAAAATGTTCATAAATGACCAGCATGGTCGAATAATAATAAAAGCTGATGCCTGTCCCTGTTCACCAGGGCCCGTGTCTCAGCTGTTGGCTGTCCCTGTTCACCAGGGCCCGTGTCTCAGCTGTTGGCTGTCCCTGTTCACCAGGGCCCGTGTCTCAGCTGTTGGCTGTCCCTGTTCACCAGGGCCCGTGTCTCAGCTGATGTCTGCCCCTGTTCACCAGGGCCCGTGTCTCAGCTGATGCCTGCCCCTGTTCACCAGGGCCCGTGTCGCAGCTGATGCCTGTCCCTGTTCACCAGGGCCCGTGTCTCAGCTGATGCCTGCCCCTGTTCACCAGGGCCCGTGTCTCAGCTGATGCCTGTCCCTGTTCACCAGGGCCCGTGTCTCAGCTGATGCCTGCCCCTGTTCACCAGGGCCCGTGTCTCAGCTGATGTCTGTCCCTGTTCACCAGGGCCCGTGTCTCAGCTGATGTTTGTCCCTGTTCACCAGGGCCCGTGTCTCAGCTGATGCCTGTCCCTGTTCACCAGGGCCCGTGTCTCAGCTGATGCCTGTCCCTGTTCACCAGGGCCCGTGTCTCAGCTGATGCCTGCCCCTGTTCACCAGGGCCCGTGTCTCAGCTGATGCCTGTCCCTGTTCACCAGGGCCCGTGTCTCAGCTGATGGCTGTCCCTGTTCACCAGGGCCCGTGTCTCAGCTGATGGCCTGTCCCTGTTCACCAGGGCCCGTGTCTCAGCTGATGGCTGTCCCTGTTCACCAGGGCCCGTGTCTCAGCTGATGTTTGTCCCTGTTCACCAGGGCCCGTGTCTCAGCTGATGCCTGTCCCTGTTCACCAGGGCCCGTGTCTCAGCTGATGCCTGTCCCTGTTCACCAGGGCCCGTGTCTCAGCTGATGGCTGTCCCTGTTCACCAGGGCCCGTGTCTCAGCTGATGGCTGTCCCTGTTCACCAGGGCCCGTGTCTCAGCTGATGGCTGTCCCTGTTCACCAGGGCCCGTGTCTCAGCTGATGCCTGTCCCTGTTCACCAGGGCCCGTGTCCCAGCTGATGCCTGTCCCTGTTCACCAGGGCCCGTGTCTCAGCTGATGGCTGTCCCTGTTCACCAGGGCCCGTGTCTCAGCTGATGGCTGTCCCTGTTCACCAGGGCCCGTGTCTCAGCTGATGGCTGTCCCTGTTCACCAGGGCCCGTGTCTCAGCTGATGGCTGTCCCTGTTCACCAGGGCCCGTGTCTCAGCTGATGGCTGTCCCTGTTCACCAGGGCCCGTGTCTCAGCTGATGGCTGTCCCTGTTCACCAGGGCCCGTGTCTCAGCTGATGGCTGTCCCTGTTCACCAGGGCCCGTGTCTCAGCTGATGGCTGTCCCTGTTCACCAGGGCCCGTGTCTCAGCTGATGGCTGTCCCTGTTCACCAGGGCCCGTGTCTCAGCTGATGGCTGTCCCTGTTCACCAGGGCCCGTGTCTCAGCTGATGGCTGTCCCTGTTCACCAGGGCCCGTGTCTCAGCTGATGGCTGTCCCTGTTCACCAGGGCCCGTGTCTCAGCTGATGGCTGTCCCTGTTCACCAGGGCCCGTGTCTCAGCTGATGGCTGTCCCTGTTCACCAGGGCCCGTGTCTCAGCTGATGGCTGTCCCTGTTCACCAGGGCCCGTGTCTCAGCTGATGGCTGTCCCTGTTCACCAGGGCCCGTGTCTCAGCTGATGGCTGTCCCTGTTCACCAGGGCCCGTGTCTCAGCTGATGGCTGTCCCTGTTCACCAGGGCCCGTGTCTCAGCTGATGCCTGCCCCTGTTCACCAGGGCCCGTGTCTCAGCTGATGGCTGTCCCTGTTCACCAGGGCCCGTGTCTCAGCTGATGCCTGCCCCTGTTCACCAGGGCCCGTGTCTCAGCTGATGCCTGCCCCTGTTCACCAGGGCCCGTGTCTCAGCTGATGCCTGTCCCTGTTCACCAGGGCCCGTGTCTCAGCTGATGCCTGTCCCTGTTCACCAGGGCCCGTGTCTCAGCTGATGCCTGTCCCTGTTCACCAGGGCCCGTGTCTCAGCTGATGCCTGTCCCTGTTCACCAGGGCCCGTGTCTCAGCTGATGCCTGTCCCTGTTCACCAGGGCCCGTCTCAGCTGATACCTGCCCCTGTTCACCAGGGCCCGTGTCTCAGCTGATGCCTGTCCCTGTTCACCAGGGCCCGTGTCTCAGCTGATGCCTGTCCCTGTTCACCAGGGCCCGTGTCTCAGCTGATGCCTGTCCCTGTTCACCAGGGCCCGTGTCTCAGCTGATGCCTGTCCCTGTTCACCAGGGCCCGTGTCTCAGCTGATGCCTGTCCCTGTTCACCAGGGCCCGTGTCTCAGCTGATGGCTGTCCCTGTTCCTCCCTGAGTCGTACGTGTTTCTTCACCTTGTTGCTAGGAGCTGAATCTAGTTAATACTGTGTCAGGGCCTGTTACTGTGTGTGTTTCTCCAGACACAAGACTAATGTGTTTTGTCTCTTCCAGGCGTCCTTCCTCACCAAGAAGCTCAACATCACAGGGAAGAGGGTGAACCTGGCCATCTGGGTAAGGCCTTCTCTCTCTCTCTGTCTCTCTGTCTCTCTGTCTCTCTGTCTCTCTGTCTCTCTGTCTCTGCGTGTCGGACACTCCTCTGGGTCCCAAATGGCATCCTGTTCCCTACATGGTGTACTGCTTTTGACCAGAGCTCATATGGGGAACAGGATGTAGATCCCTTAATCTGCTTTGACTTCCTGTTAATCCTCGAAGAAATGATATGGTCCTGCAGTGATCTCTCTGTCCTGTTACATATGGTCCTGCAGTGATCTCTCTCTCTCTGTCCTGTAACATATGGTCCTGCAGTGATCTCTCTGTCCTGTAACATATGGTCCTGCAGTGATCTCTCTGTCCTATAACATATGGTCCTGCAGTGATCTCTCTGTCCTGTAACATATGGTCCTGCAGTGATCTCTCTGTCCTGTAACATATGGTCCTGCAGTGATCTCTCTGTCCTGTAACATATGGTCCTGCAGTGATCTCTCTCTCTCTGTCCTGTAACATATGGTCCTGCAGTGATCTCTCTCTGTCCTGTAACATATGGTCCTGCAGTGATCTCTCTCTCTCTGTCCTGTAACATATGGTCCTGCAGTGATCTCTCTCTCTCTGTCCTGTAACATATGGTCCTGCAGTGATCTCTCTCTCTCTGTCCTGTAACATATGGTCCTGCAGTGATCTCTCTGTCCTGTAACATATGGTCCTGCAGTGATCTCTCTCTCTCTCTGTCCAATAACATATGGTCCTGCAGTGATCTCTCTGTCCTGTAACATATGGTCCTGCAGTGATCTCTCTCTCTCTGTCCTGTAACATATGGTCCTGCAGTGATCTCTCTCTCTGTCCTGTAACATATGGTCCTGCAGTGATCTCTCTCTCTCTGTCCTGTAACATATGGTCCTGCAGTGATCTCTCTCTCTCTGTCCTGTAACATATGGTCCTGCAGTGATCTCTCTCTCTCTCTCTGTCCTGTAACATATGGTCCTGCAGTGATCTCTCTCTCTCTGTCCTGTAACATATGGTCCTGCAGTGATCTCTCTGTCCTGTAACATATGGTCCTGCAGTGATCTCTCTCTCTCTGTCCTATAACATATGGTCCTGCAGTGATCTCTCTGTCCTGTAACATATGGTCCTGCAGTGATCTCTCTGTCCTATAACATATGGTCCTGCAGTGATCTCTCTCCCTGTCCTATAACATATGGTCCTGCAGTGATCTCTCTGTCCTGTAACATATGGTCCTGCAGTGATCTCCCCTGTCCTATAACATATGGTCCTGCAGTGATCTCTCTCTGTCCTATAACATATGGTCCTGCAGTGATCTCTCTCTGTCCTATAACATATGGTCCTGCAGTGATCTCTCTGTCCTATAACATATGGTCCTGCAGTGATCTCCCCTGTCCTATAACATATGGTCCTGCAGTGATCTCCCCTGTCCTGTAACATATGGTCCTGCAGTGATCTCTCTGTCCTATAACATATGGTCCTGCAGTGATCTCCCCCTGTCCTATAACATATGGTCCTGCAGTGATCTCTCTGTCCTATAACATATGGTCCTGCCTCATTTGATGCAATAGGAACAGGAATCCGGCATCCATTCTGATTTGAGTCAGTCTGTTGCAGGCAGGGAGAGATGCATCGTTGACATTATTTGTCTGAATCAGTCTGGCTTGCAGGTGTTTCTTCCTGGTGTGTAATGTTGTTCTCGCCACCAAACTGTAGCCAGAGTCACTGTCCATGTCAAACAGTCTTTTTCCAGAGGCTTGAACAGTGGACTCTCTCTCTCTCTCTCTCTCTCTCTCTCTCTCTCTCTCTCTCTCTCTGTCTCTCTCTGTCTCTCTCTGTCTCTCTCTCTCTGTCTCTGTCTCTCTCTGTCTCTCTCTGTCTCTCTCTGTCTCTCTCTCTCTCTGTCTCTCTCTCTCTCTGTCTCTCTCTGTCTCTGTCTCTCTCTCTCTCTCTGTCTCTCTCTCTCTCTGTCTCTGTCTCTCTCTGTCTCTCTCTGTCTCTCTCTGTCTCTCTGTCGCTCTCTCGCTCTCTCGCTCTCTCGCTCTACCCCAGGATACAGCAGGTCAGGAGCGCTTCCACGCCTTAGGTCCCATCTACTACAGAGACTCCAACGGAGCCATATTGGTCTATGACATCACAGATGAGGACTCTTTCCAGAAGGTGGCTATGATCTCCTCGGGGAGAACAGCGGAGAGCCGTGTCCCAAAGAGCACCCTAATTCCCTATACAGTGCACTACATTTGACCAGGGCCCATAGGGAAACGGGGTGCTATTAGGAACACAGCCTCTGGAGAGAAGAACATCATTTCAAAAATGAGTTACATAGAAATGTCAAGATGTATGATTATGGAAAATGGTTTCTTTTGATATTCATATTTAATTTGCATCGGTGTCTCTGTGTTCTAATGTTGAAATGTTCTTTTCTTGAACTGTAAATCGATCTGAAATGTAATGTCTTTGCTTTGTAGGTGAAAAACTGGGTCAAAGAATTGAGGAAAATGTTGGGGAATGAGATTTGTTTATGTATAGTAGGTAAGTTATTGCAGACCATAGCAAACTTTTCACTTTTCAACACTTCTTTTATAGTTTATCACATTTCACCCTGTAAATGGATCAATCTTGGGTAGGGTAGCCTAGTGGTTAGGGGCGGGGGTGGCCTAGTGGTTAGGGCGAGGGTGGTTGGTTAGGGGCGAGGGGTGGCCTAGTGGTTAGGGGCGAGGGGTGGCCTAGTGGTTAGGGGGCGAGGGGTGGCCTAGTGGTTAGGGGCGAGGGGTGGCCTAGTGGTTAGGGGCGAGGGGTGGCCTAGTGGTTAGGGGCGAGGGGTGGCCTAGTGGTTAGGGGGCGAGGGGTGGCCTAGTGGTTAGGGGGCGAGGGGTGGCCTAGTGGTTAGGGGCGAGGGGTGGCCTAGTGGTTAGGGCGAGGGTGGCCTAGTGGTTAGGGGCGAGGGTGGCCTAGTGGTTAGGGGCGAGGGTGGCCTAGTGGTTAGGGGCCCTAGTGGTTAGGGGCGAGGGGTGGCCTAGTGGTTAGGGGCGAGGGGTGGCCTAGTGGTTAGGGGCGAGGGGTGGCCTAGTGGTTAGGGCGAGGGTGGCCTAGTGGTTAGGGGTGGCCTAGTGGTTAGGGGTGGCCTAGTGGTTAGGGGTGGCCTAGTGGTTAGGGGTGGCCTAGTGGTTAGGGGGCGTGGCCTAGTGGTTAGGGGGGTGGCCTAGTGGTTAGGGGCGAGGTGGCCTAGTGGTTAGGGGTGGCCTAGTGGTTAGGGGTGGCCTAGTGGTTAGGGGCGAGGGTGGCCTAGTGGTTAGGGGGCGAGGGGTGGCCTAGTGGTTAGGGTGGCCTAGTGGTTAGGGGTGGCCTAGTGGTTAGGGGTGGCCTAGTGGTTAGGGGTGGCCTAGTGGTTAGGGTGGCCTAGTGGTTAGGGGTGGCCTAGGGTTAGGGGGTGGCCTAGTGGTTAGGGGTGGCCTAGTGGTTAGGGGTGGCCTAGTGGTTAGGGTGGCCTAGGGTTAGGGGTGGCCTAGGGCGAGGGGTGGCCTAGGGGCGAGGGGTGGCCTAGGGGCGAGGGGTGGCCTAGGGGCGAGGGGTGGCCTAGGGGCGAGGGGTGGCCTAGGGGCGAGGGGTGGCCTAGGGCGGGGTGGCCTAGGGCGAGGGGTGGCCTAGGGGTTAGGGGTGGCCTAGTGGTTAGGGGTGGCCTAGTGGTTAGGGGTGGCCTAGTGGTTAGGGGTGGCCTAGTGGTTAGGGGTGGCCTAGTGGTTAGGGGTGGCCTAGTGGTTAGGGGTGGCCTAGTGGTTAGGGGTGGCCTAGTGGTTAGGGGCGAGGGGTGGCCTAGTGGTTAGGGGTGGCCTAGTGGTTAGGGGCTAGGGGCGGCCTAGTGGTTAGGGGCGAGGGGTTGCTAGAGGCGAGGGGTGGCCTAGTGGTTAGAGCGTTGGACTAGTAACCAAAAGGTTGCAAGTTCGAATCCCCGAGCTGACAAGGTACAAATCTGTCGTTCTGCCTAACTGTTCCTAGGCCGTCATTGATAATAAGAATTTGTTCTTAACTGACTTGCCTGGTTAAATAAAGGTTAAATAAAGGTTTAAAAAATAATTTAAAAAAGTGGCGTGGAGAATTTAGTTTAGTTACGGGGCACTGCAATTGAAAAGAAATCCTAATCATTTCTTAATATGTTGCCAGGATGGAGGGAGTCTAGAATATAGTTTGTTTGTCTCTGATATTCTCTTGCCTCCCAATTTCAGTCACATAAGACCATCTGTCGGACAGCTCAATGTGCTCCAGACACATCCCGCTGTTCTCTCCCTCTGAAATGTCAACGCCTACAACTTTCAACCCTGACGTTCAGTCTTTCAAATGCAGGACGAGTTGCACGGAGTAGATCATTGACATTGTTGCGGTGACATCCTCCTCAATATTTATGTGATATCTTAACTAGAGCCAGACCCGTATGAGATTTGTGGGTCCGATACTGATTTTAGGGAGGCAAAAGTCACCGATTTTGATATTGGTTTTTAGATGTGGCATGAAAAACACACCTTTTCTCACAAATTGTTTTCTAAAGGTTTAACAGATACTCAAAATTATGATTTCTAAACGAACAATTAAAAATAACACATAATTTAAGAACATTTTATTTGTTGTTTACAAGAGAACCACCAAAAAGCTACTATATCCTAAATAAATACGAAAGTAAATACAAAACCGTTGTTCAGTTTACCACCTTAGACAAATATTTAAGTTGTACCCATCTATGGCAGTGCATAAGAATGCAGAGGTGTCTGTGCTGAAACACCACAAGTACACTAATAAACAAGAAGGTCTCAAAGTCAATCTGAAACTGCACTGTTCACAACTTAGGCATTGAGATGCAGGCTAAATACCTTGCTGGCTAGCTAGGCTAAATACCTTGCTGGCTAGCTAGGCTGAACTACCTTGCTGGCTAGCTAAGCTAAATACCTTGCTGGCTAGCTAGGCTGAACTACCTTGCTGGCTAGCTAAGCTAAATACCTTGCTGGCTAGCTAGGCTAACTACCTTGCTGGCTAGCTAGGCTGAACTACCTTGCTGGCTAGCTAGGCTGAACTACCTTGCTGGCTAGCTAGGCTTAACTACCTTGCTGGCTAGCTAGGCTTAACTACCTTGCTGGCTAGCTAGGCTTAACTACCTTGCTGGCTAGCTAGGCTTAACTACCTTGCTGGCTAGCTAGGCTTAACTACCTTGCTGGCTAGCTAGGCTTAACTACCTTGCTGGCTAGCTAGGGCTTAACTACCTTGCTGGCTAGCTAGGCTTAACTACCTTGCTGGCTAGCTAGGCTTAACTACCTTGCTGGCTAGCTAGGCTTAACTACCTTGCTGGCTAGCTAGGCTTAACTACCTTGCTGGCTAGCTAGGCTTAACTACCTTGCTGGCTAGCTAGGCTTAACTACCTTGCTGGCTAGCTAGGCTTAACTACCTTGCTGGCTAGCTAGGCTTAACTACCTTGCTGGCTAGCTAGGCTTAACTACCTTGCTGGCTAGCTAGGCGAACTACCTTGCTGGCTAGCTAGGCTTAACTACCTTGCTGGCTAGCTAGGCTTAACTACCTTGCTGGCTAGCTAGGCTTAACTACCTTGCTGGCTAGCTAGGCTTAACTACCTTGCTGGCTAGCTAGGCTTAACTACCTTGCTGGCTAGCTAGGCTTAACTACCTTGCTGGCTAGCTAGGCTTAACTACCTTGCTGGCTAGCTAGGCTTAACTACCTTGCTGGCTAGCTAGGCTTAACTACCTTGCTGGCTAGCTAGGCTTAACTACCTTGCTGGCTAGCTAGGCTTAACTACCTTGCTGGCTAGCTAGACTTAACTACCTTGCTGGCTAGCTAGGCTTAACTACCTTGCTGGCTAGCTAGGCTTAACTACCTTGCTGGCTAGCTAGGCTTAACTACCTTGCTGGCTAGCTAGGCTTAACTACCTTGCTGGCTAGCTAGGCTTAACTACCTTGCTGGCTAGCTAGGCTTAACTACCTTGCTGGCTAGCTAGGCTTAACTACCTTGCTGGCTAGCTAGGCTTAACTACCTTGCTGGCTAGCTAGGCTTAACTACCTTGCTGGCTAGCTAGGCTTAACTACCTTGCTGGCTAGCTAGGCTTAACTACCTTGCTGGCTAGCTAGGCTTAACTACCTTGCTGGCTAGCTAGGCTTAACTACCTTGCTGGCTAGCTAGGCGAACTACCTTGCTGGCTAGCTAGGCTTAACTACCTTGCTGGCTAGCTAGGCTTAACTACCTTGCTGGCTAGCTAGGCTTAACTACCTTGCTGGCTAGCTAGGCTTAACTACCTTGCTGGCTAGCTAGGCGAACGTTAACGAAGTGAAAGGTGTGATAAGGACAGGGCTGCTTACTTGGTGAAGTGTACTTTATTTACTTATTCAACTATGCTGTCGCTGGCTGTGGAAAACTACTCACTGTCAAGTCACCATGGTTACTGTTTCTCACATTGTGACGTAGGGCTGAATGATGCTCAGTGAGCAGTCCATAGAGCGCCCTCTTCAGACGGATTTGTTTATTCTATCTATATAATATCTGCGCTTTAGCTGTGGAATAAAGATACAAATATTTTTGTAAAAGACTCATATCAGCCGATATATATATATATATATATATTGGTCAATCAAATGTATTTATAAAGCCCCTTTTTGCATCAGCCGATGTCACAAAGTGCTTTACAGAAACTCTAAAACGCCTAAAACCCCAAACAGCAAGCAGATATAGAAGCACGGTGGCTAGGGAAAAACTCCCTAGAAAGGTCAGAACCGAGGAAGAAACCTAGAGGAACCAGGCTATCTGGGGTGGCCAGTCCTCTTCTAGCTGTGCCGGGTGGAGATTATAACTGAACGTGGCCAAGATGTTACAATGTTCATAGATGACCTGCAGGCTCAGATAATAATAATCACATATTGGTCAACTGATTTTATAGGATCTCATCTTAACTAGACTAACTGCTGTGGGAAATGTATTTTCCTCACAAAAATGAGGGGGGGAAATGACAAAAATATTAATGCAATGATTTTACTGAGTTACAGTTCATATAAGGAATTTGGTCAATTGAAATGAATGCATTAGGCCCTAATCTATGGATTTCTCATGACTGGGCAGGGGTGCAGCCATAGGTTGGCCTGGGAGGGTGTAGGCCCACCCACTTGGAAGCCGGGCCCACCCACTGAGCAATCAGAATATTTTTTCCCCCCCAAAAGGCCTTTATTACAGACAGAAATTATGGTAGAGAAATGAACATTCAATCCCCTGGCAATGGCTTTGGTGCCAATTCCATGCTCCCTTAACTTCTGTGGTGTTGTGTGACAACTGCAATTCTTTTTAGACTGGCCCTTTATTGTCCCCAGCACAAGGTGCACCTATGTAATGATCATGGCGTTTAATCAGCTTCTTGATATGCCACACCTGTGAGGTGGATGGATTATCTTGGAAAAGGATAAATGTTCACTAACAGGAATGTAAATACATTTGTGCACAACATTTGAGAGAAATACACTTTTTGTCAGTATGCAACATTTCTGCATTATTTTCGCTCTGGATAAGAGCGTCTGCTAAATGACTTAAATGTAAATGTAAATTTCAGCTGTTGGGACCAACACTTTACATATGTTGCATTTTATATTTTTGTTCAGGGTGTGTACACACACGTGTGTGTGTGTGTGTGTGTGTGTGTGTGCACATTGAACAAAAATCTAAAATGCAATTTGGTGTAATTGTGTGTGGCGGTCATTGACTTCTGCATTGTAGATCATGAGTTAAACTAACGCTGTCAAGATAAACGTAACTGTTGCAGTCACGCCCCAGAGGGTTATAACCTCCATGGTCTCTTCCTGGTTAAATAAAGTGTGCCTTCGATCAACTAGACGTACAGTTGGTGGTGCTAATGTTTAAATATACCGTATGTGATCTCTAAACTAATACATCCTCTGTGTTCTTCTCTTTAGGTAATAAAGTAGATCTGGAGAAGGAGAGACATGTATCAGTTGAAGAGGCAGAAGGGTTCGTTTTGTCCCTCTTCTCCTGTAACTGTACCGTAGAGAGACCTTGTACAGCAGGGGGTGTTCAGTCTTGTCAGCTTATGGTGCTGTACTGCTTTGGCAATACCTTTTCATAACGTTGTCTAAACATGAAGTCCACAGCCTTCTTTTTGTTATGTGAACGTTGAATTGAATGGTGATTTGGTCGGAATATTGATAACTAACCAATCACCATTCAATTGTGTTGACAATGGAATGGTGATTGGTTCTAACGGATCGGTGTGTGTTTCTCTGTGGATTCCTCTCCTCCACAGGTATGCAGAGTCGGTGGGGGCAAAACACTATCACACATCAGCCAAACTAAACAAGGGGATAGAGGAACTCTTCCTTGACTTGTGTAAAAGTAAGCAGCCGTTCTCACATGTTATGGAATAGTGATGATGAATGGAATGGCTCCGGGTTCAGACAAAAATAAAATACTTGAAACGATTATATTATAATGGACCAAGTAGTGGGACTTCTGAATTTTGTAGATTGGACTTATAAAGCTTTTTGTTTGTAGGATGTTTGGCTTTTCTTGGTTGTAAGGACTTTCAGCTTTTGTTGGTAGGACTTTGTCTCCCCACAGTACTGACTCTCCCTCTCGTCTCCCCGCAGTACTGACTCTCCCTCTCGTCTCCCCGCAGTACTGACTCTCCCTCTCGTCTCCCCGCAGTACTGACTCTCCCTCTCGTCTCCCGACTCTCCTCTCGTACAGTACTGACTCCCCTCTCGTCTCCCCGCAGTACTGACTCTCCTCTCGTCTCCCGCAGTACTGACTCTCCCTCTCGTCTCCCGCAGTACTGACTCTCCCTCTCGTCTCCCCGCAGTCTCCCCGCAGTACTGACTCTCCCTCTCGTCTCCCGCAGTACTGACTCTCCCTCTCGTCTCCCCGCAGTACTCTCCCTCTCGTCTCCCCGCAGTACTGACTCTCCTCTCGTCTCCCCGCAGTACTGACTCTCCCTCTCGTCTCCCCGAGTACTGACTCTCCCTCTCGTCTCCCCGCAGTACTGACTCTCCCTCTCGTCTCCCCGCAGTACTGACTCTCCTCTCGTCTCCCGCAGTACTGACTCTCCCTCTCGTCTCCCCGCAGTACTGACTCTCCCTCTCGTCTCCCCGCAGTACTGACTCTCCCTCTCGTCTCCCCGCAGTACTGACTCTCCCTCTCGTCTCCCGCAGTACTGACTCTCCTCTCGTCTCCCGCAGTACTGACTCTCCCTCTCGTCTCCCCGCAGTACTGACTCTCCCTCTCGTCTCCCCGCAGTACTGACTCCCCTCTCGTACCCCGCAGTACTGACTCTCCCTCTCGTCTCCCCGCAGTACTGACTCTCCCTCTCGTCTCCCGCAGTACCCGCAGTACTGACTCTCCCTCTCGTCTCCCCGCACTGACTCTCCCTCTCGTCTCCCCGCAGTACTGACTCTCCCTCCCCCCGCAGTACTGACTCTCCCTCTCGTCTCCCCGCAGTACTGACTCTCCCTCTCGTCTCCCCGCAGTACTGACTCTCCCTCTCGTCTCCCCGCAGTACTGACTCTCCCTCTCTCGTTGACAGGAATGATGGAGACGGCCCAAGCAGAGGAGAGGGCGAAGGGTAACGGAGCCAGCCAGTCAACGACATCACGAAGGGGGTACAGATCGTGGACGATGACCCTCAAGCCGCCACGGCCGCGGGGGCTGCTGCTCATCCGCTTAACCCCCACGTCCCAACTTACCCCATCCTCCCTCTTTTCCCCCTTAAGCAACCAGGACTGTTGCCTCCCCTCTCATCTCCCTCCTTATGACATGAAGACTGCTGTTCTCCCTCTGAGTCGTCATCCACTTTACTCACTACACTTCTCCCTCTATGGAACAATGTGCTTATATACCATTCTTTATACTGTAATATTCATTCATTGCCCCCCCTCCTGAACCATCCATATGAGACCTCTGACCCCCCCTCCTGACCCATCCATGTGAGACCTCTGACCCCCCCCTCCCTGACCCATCCATGTGAGACCTCTGACCCCATCCATATTAGACCTCTGACCCCCTCCTGACCCATCCATATGAGACTTCTGACCCCCCCTTTCTTACCCATCCATATGAGACCTCTGACCCCCCTCCTGACCCATCCATATGAGACCTCTGACCCCCCTCCTGACCCATCCATATGAGACCTCTGACCCCCTCCTGACCCATCCATATGAGACCTCTGACCCCCCTCCTGACCCATCCATGTGAGACCTCTGACCCCCCTCCTGACCCATCCATGTGAGACCTCTGACCCCATCCATATTAGACCTCTGACCCCCTCCTGACCCATCCATATGAGACTTCTGACCCCCCTTCTTACCCATCCATATGAGACCTCTGACCCCCTCCTGACCCATCCATATGAGACCTCTGACCCCCCTCCTGACCCATCCATATGAGACCTCTGACCCCCCCCATCCTGACCCATCCATGAGACCTCTGACCCCCCCTCCTGACCCATCCATGTGAGACCTCTGACCCCCCCCTCCTGACCCATCCATATGAGACCTCTGAATGAAGAGAACATGGAAGGAATGAATCTGCCTCTCCTCAGTCTTTCTACAAACTAGCAGATGGACTTCTAACACACTAGTGTGAAATACACACTCACACACTGTCCCCACCTCTCTCAAATGAACACAAACCAACAGACCGTACTAAATTCTAAATCCTAAACACTCATACCCCAGATGTGAGGATAATGTGCATGATGGGGTGATCCGTCTCTGAAGGATTCATTTTGTTTCACTTTAGAGAAAGAAGAAAAGAACACCCTGATCTTTCTTTATTGTTGATAAACTAATGTACATGTTGTATGGACATGTGTCCACGCCTTGGTACTGCTTCTTCTTCTGTGGTGGTGAAGTGGTGAAAGCCCTTTGATTCCATCATCCAGCTCTTTTCTTGGCCTGTGTTCATTAAGCTTCTCGGTAGGAGTCCCACCTTTGTTCTTTAAGCTTCTCGGTAGGAGTCCCACCTGTCTTTAAGCTTCTCTGTAGGAGTCCCACCTGTGTTCTTTAAGCTTCATTCCCACCTGTCTTTAAGCTTTAGAGTCCCACCTGTGTTCTTTAAGCTTCTCGGTAGGAGTCCCACCTTTGTTCTTTAAGCTTCTCGGTAGGAGTCCCACCTGTCTTTAAGCTGTCTCGGTAGGAGTCCCACCTGTGTTCTTTAAGCTTCTCTTGGAGTCCCACCTGTCTTTAAGCTTCTTCTGTAGAAGTCCCACCTGTGTTCTTTAAGCTTCTTAGAGTCCCACCTGTGTTCTTTTCTTCTCGGTAGGAGTCCCACCTGTGTTCTTTAAGCTTCTCGGTAGGAGTCCCACCTGTCTTTAAGCTTCTCGGTAGGAGTCCCACCTGTGTTCTTTAAGCTTCTCGGTAGGAGTCCCACCTGTGTTCTTTAAGCTTCTCGGTAGAGTCCCACCTGTGTTCTTTAAGCTTCTCGGTAGGAGTCCCACCTGTGTTCTTTAAGCTTCTCGGTAGGAGTCCCACCTGTGTTCTTTAAGCTTCTCGGTAGGAGTCCCACCTGTGTTCTTTAAGCTTCTCGGTAGGAGTCCCACCTGTGTTCTTTAAGCTTCTCGGTAGGAGTCCCACCTGTGTTCTTTAAGCTTCTCGGTAGGAGTCCCACCTGTGTTCTTGAAGCTTCTCGGCAGGAGTCCCACCTGTGTTCTTGAAGCTTCTCGGCAGGAGTCCCACCTGTGTTCTTGAAGCTTCTCGGCAGGAGTCCCACCTGTGTTCTTGAAGCTTCTCGGCAGGAGTCCCACCTGTGTTCTTGAAGCTTCTCGGCAGGAGTCCCACCTGTGTTCTTGAAGCTTCTCGGCAGGAGTCCCACCTGTGTTCTTGAAGCTTCTCGGCAGGAGTCCCACCTGTGTTCTTGAAGCTTCTCGGTAGGAGTCCCACCTGTGTTCTTGAAGCTTGTTGATTTAAGTTCTAAAAGACTAAACTGATCCTAGATCAGCATTTCTGCTCTGAGACCCTTTATGAATACAGACATTGTGCTTTTTCAACAACAACAACAGAGAAATGGCAGTTCTCTCTTCCCCTCCTCTCTCTCTCGATCTTTCTCTGATTTAAAATGCAGGTGTTTTGCACTGACCCGTCACTATCAATGCTTTTGTTCCACTGTTTGCCGAGTTGCTCTGTGAAAAATGTAAATGACACACAAAAAAATACATTGTTAAAAAAACAACCCCAAAAAAATGTATGAATAACGTTGGATGTTTAATCTGCTTTTTACAAGCTTTGGGGAAACGATACGCAGGTGTAGAGAAGTGTACAATAGTCTTGTTAATGATTGTAAAATGAAATAACAATTGTGGATGAAAGCACACTTTCTGGAATTGTAATTTTTTTAAACTGCTAGTGTCGTGTGTTTTGTAATAGAACAATTATAACTATTTACAACACATAGGTGTCAAATACATCGTCATTTCTTTTTAGTGAAACAATTGAAGCTTCACTTCACATCCTCCAACTGTTTTGAACTTAGACTCAAACATATTCAGAATACATAGTTCTACTGCTTCTGATTGGAGGAGGACATGTTCTACTGCTTCTGATTGGAGGAGGACATGTTCTACTGCTTCTGATTGGAGGAGGACATGTTCTACTGCTTCTGATTGGAGGAGGACATGTTCTACTGCTTCTGATTGGAGGAGGACATGTTCTACTGCTTCTGATTGGAGGAGGACATGTTATACTGCTTCTGATTGGAGGAGGACATGTTGTAAAAGTGTAACTTCCTGAGACGATACCAACTGCTCCGGATCCACCAAGAGGAGACCTACGGGGAGGGAGACTTCATTCCAGATCTCATGTTATTTAATTACATGTCAATGGTGGATTTCTGCAGGGAAACGGGAGAGATTCATGATTGGTCTCTACTGACAGACCTGGGTTCAAAGACTTCAACAATGTTTGCTTGTGCCAGATAGGCAGGGTTTACACTTTTAGTTCCAAACTCAGTCACAGCTGAAGTATTGGTAATGATATGGAATAGTGTTGGTAATGATATCGTATTGTGTTTGAACCCAGATGTGCTACTCTGCCCTGGTTTATTCTGCACCAGGATGAAAAGCTTCATTTCATTTGCTGACTGGTTAAACCCAGTCACTACAGCCTCTGGTCTCCATAAGAATTAACCACACAGTTCTGACTGGTTAAATCCAGTCACTACAACCTCTGGTCTCCATAAGAGAACAATACAGTGACCAGGTAGACCTACATACTGTATCCACACCGTGATAAAGAGAGATTCCCCTACACCAGGGTTCTCCAAACCCTGTTCCTAGAGATCTACTGTCCTGTAGGTTTTCACTCCAACCCTGTTCCTAGAGATCTACTGTCCTGTAGGTTTTCACTCCAACCCTAATCTAGCACACCTGATTATAATAATTAGCTGGTTGATAAACTGAATCAGGTTAGTTACAACTGGGGTTGAAAGGAAAACCTACAGGAGGGTAGGTCTCCGGGAACAGGGTTGGAGTGAAAACCTACAGGAGGGTAGGTCTCCGGGAACAGGGTTGGAGTGAAAACCCGGGAACAGGAGGGTAGGTCTCCGGGAACAGGGTTGGAGTGAAAACCTACAGGAGGGTAGGTCTCCGGGAACAGGGTTGGAGTGAAAACCTACAGGAGGGTAGGTCTCCGGGAACAGGGTTGGACAGCCCTGCCCTCCACATTTGACAAGCTCAGTCTTCAATGAAGCAGTCTTCATGGTTTGGGTTGTTCTAGAGGCTGGGTTGTTCCCGAGTGGCGCAGCGGTCTAAGGCACTGCATCTCCGTTCAAGAGGCGTCACTACAGTCCCTGGTTTGTAATCCAGGCTGTATTACATCTGGCCGTGATTGGGAGTCCCAGAGGGCGGCGCACAATTGGCCCAGCGTTGTCCGGGTTTGGCCAGGGTAGGGCCGTCATTGTAAATAAGAATTTGTTCTTAACTGACTTGCCTAGTTAAATAAAGGTTAAATAAAAACTCAAATGTGGAAGTCTACCTAAATATCAATTTACACCACTCAGATATGACCCATGTTATTTAAACCATACAAATGGGTGATTCTGCTGACTACTGAGATACTTTTATGTGTGTATATAGTGAATCCCCTTAAAATGAGTGGTTTTGGCTATTTCAGCCCCACCTGTTGCTGACAGGTGTATAACACCGAGCACACAGCCATGCAATCTCATTGGCAGTAGAATGGCCTCACTGAAGAGCACAGTAACTTTCAACGTGGCACCGTCATAGGATGCCACTTTACCAACAAGTCAGTTCGTCAAATGTATGCTCTGCTAGAGCTGCCCCGCTCAAATGTAAGTGCTGTTATTTTGAAGTGGAAACGTCTAGGAGCAACAACGGCTCAGCTGCAAAGTGGTAGGCCACATAAGCTCACAGAACGGGACCGCTGAGTGTTAAAGCACGTAACACGTAAACATTGTCTGTCCTCGGTTGCAACACTCACTACCGAGTTCCAAAGTGCCCCTGGAAGCAACATCAGCACAATAACAGTTTGACTGGAGCTTCATGAAATGGGTTTCCATGGACGAGCAGCCACACACAAGCCTAAGATCACCATTCTCAATGCCAAGCGTTGGCTGGAGTGGTGTAAAGATTGCCGCCATTGGACTCTGGAGCAGTGGAAATATGTTCCCTGGAGCGATGAATCACTCTTCACCATCTGGCAGTCCAAGGGTCGAATCTGTTTGGTGGATGCCAGGAGAACGCTACCTGCCTTTATGAATAATGCCAACTGTAAGATTTGGTGGTCTGGTGCAGTTTTTCATGGTTCGGCTAGGCCCCTTATTTCCAGTATAGGGAAATCTATATTCTACAGCATAAAATGACATTCTAGATTGTTCTGTGCTTCCAACTAGGATCACCACCTTATTTTAAGAATGTGAAATATCAGAATAATATGAGAGAAAGATTTATTTCAGCTTTTATTTCTTTCATCACATTCCCAGTTGGTCAGTTTACATGCTACCAAATACTAATTGAGTGGATTGCCATTAAATTGTTTAACTTTTGTTAAATGTGTCGGGTAGCCTTCCACACGCTTCTCACAATGTCTCTAAGAACGTGTTTCCTTCCTGAGCGGTATGATGGCTGCGTGGTCCCATGGTGTTTATACTTGCCTACTATTGTTTGTACAGATGAACGTGGTACCTTCTGGCATTTGGAAATTGCTCCCAAGGATGAACCAGACTTGTGGAGGTCTACAATTTGTTTCTGGAGGTCTTGGCTGATTTATTAATCAAAGAGGCACTGAGTTTGAAGGTAGGACTTGAAATACATCCACAGGTACACCTCCACTTGACTTAAATGATGTCAATCAGAAGCTTCTAATGTCATGACATAATTTTCTGGAATTTTCCAAGCTGTTTAAAGGCACAGTCAATTTAGTGTATGTAAACTTCTGACCCACTGGAATTGTGATACAGTAAATTATAGGTGAAATAATCTGTCTGTAAACAATTGTTGGAAAAATGACTTGTCCTAACCGACTTGCCAAAACTATAGTTTGTGAACAAGAAAAGTGTGAAGTGGTTGAAAAATGACTTTTAAATCCAACTGTATGTGCACCACGTCATTGATCTCTCTCTCTGCTGTGTCCACTGAGTCCTGCAAACCCATTGGGTAACGCTGGGCAGGCCTCTTGCTAGCTGTCACTCAAATGCAGGAGGTTGGCGCTCATTGGCTATAACTTGAATTGCTAGGGGGCTGGCCCACGTTGGGGGAAATGTAGAGAAAATGGCTTTAAAAACCAGTTGCTTTTAAGCTTGTTTTGATGGTTAATTGAGGTAAAGTAATTTGGCTCATAGATTAAGCATGTATGACCTATACATGGACACATCCAGCCCAAAGAGGGAGGTTTAAAATAAATACTTTCTTATTTGCCAAAGTACTGTCTGTAACTGACTTTCTGCACTCTACATCGTATATATTTTTATAAGACAAGTTAATTTCATTCTCTTTATATAAAGAATTCTGTCAACACAGCAAGTATTTCAGAGAGTGTTAACTGTCTGCCGTTGGATAAATAAAAACTTTGAACTTAAACATCAGAACATCGCTACATCGGCACCTTATCCAAGGACAGTTTAAGTATTAACAATGAAAGACTGACTAAATGGTTCACTATTTATCTGTATAGAACTCCTGAGTTTAGGCGTTTTGATACCAAAGGATCCCAGAGTTGATCTGAAAGATGAGGACCTTCGTCGCTCTGCTGTTTGTTCTCGGCAGCTGTCTCTCTGAGCTGCAGGTTTTTCAAAGTAGAGACATTGACAAGAAGTCAATCTTTATGGAAACCACAGGGAGGACCTGCGAGCCAGTTGGAGGAACAGAGAGTCCTACTCCAGGAGCTGAGAGCCATTGTGGCTCAACAGAGCACCAAACTGAATGAGATGGGAGCCACCGTGGAGGAACAGAGAGTCCTACTCCAGGAGCTGAGAGCCATTGTGGCTCAACAGAGCACCAAACTGAATGAGATGGGAGCCACCGTGAGGAACAGAGAGTCCTACTCCAGGAGCTGAGAGCCATTGTGGCTCAACAGAGCACCAAACTGAATGAGATGGGAGCCACCGTGGAGGAACAGAGAGTCCTACTCCAGGAGCTGAGAGCCATTGTGGCTCAACAGAGCACCAAACTGAATGAGATGGGAGCCACCGTGGAGGAACAGAGAGTCCTACTCCAGGAGCTGAGAGCCATTGTGGCTCAACAGAGCACCAAACTGAATGAGATGGGAGCCACCGTGGAGGAACAGAGAGTCCTACTCCAGGAGCTGAGAGCCATTGTGGCTCAACAGAGCACCAAACTGAATGAGATGGGAGCCACCGTGGAGGAACAGAGAGTCCTACTCCAGGAGCTGAGAGCCATTGTGGCTCAACAGAGCACCAAACTGAATGAGATGGGAGCCACCGTGAGGAACAGAGAGTCCTACTCCAGGAGCTGAGAGCCATTGTGGCTCAACAGAGCACCAAACTGAATGAGATGGGAGCCACCGTGGAGGAACAGAGAGTCCTACTCCAGGAGCTGAGAGCCATTGTGGCTCAACAGAGCACCAAACTGAATGAGATGGGAGCCACCGTGGAGGAACAGAGAGTCCTACTCCAGGAGCTGAGAGCCATTGTGGCTCAACAGAGCACCAAACTGAATGAGATGGGAGCCACCGTGGAGGAACAGAGAGTCCTACTCCAGGAGCTGAGAGCCATTGTGGCTCAACAGAGCACCAAACTGAATGAGATGGGAGCCACCGTGGAGGAACAGAGAGTCCTACTCCAGGAGCTGAGAGCCATTGTGGCTCAACAGAGCACCAAACTGAATGAGATGGGAGCCACCGTGAGGAACAGAGAGTCCTACTCCAGGAGCTGAGAGCCATTGTGGCTCAACAGAGCACCAAACTGAATGAGATGGGAGCCACCGTGGAGGAACAGAGAGTCCTACTCCAGGAGCTGAGAGCCATTGTGGCTCAACAGAGCACCAAACTGAATGAGATGGGAGCCACCGTGGAGGAACAGAGAGTCCTACTCCAGGAGCTGAGAGCCATTGTGGCTCAACAGAGCACCAAACTGAATGAGATGGGAGCCACCGTGGAGGAACAGAGAGTCCTACTCCAGGAGCTGAGAGCCATTGTGGCTCAACAGAGCACCAAACTGAATGAGATGGGAGCCACCGTGGAGGAACAGAGAGTCCTACTCCAGGAGCTGAGAGCCATTGTGGCTCAACAGAGCACCAAACTGAATGAGATGGGAGCCACCGTGGAGGAACAGAGAGTCCTACTCCAGGAGCTGAGAGCCATTGTGGCTCAACAGAGCACCAAACTGAATGAGATGGGAGCCACCGTGGAGGAACAGAGAGTCCTACTCCAGGAGCTGAGAGCCATTGTGGCTCAACAGAGCACCAAACTGAATGAGATGGGAGCCACCGTGGAGGAACTGAAGAGAGAGAACGGAGAGAGACCGAAGGTGGCCTTCTCAGCCTCGCTGTCTGAATCCAAAGGACCAAATAGTGAAGGTGTCATCCTGGCCTACAAACATGTCTTCAACAATATTGGTGAGGCTTACAGTCCGGTGACAGGTATCTTCAGAGCACCGGTTAATGGAGTCTACTACTTCACATACACTGCCTTTACAACCTCCAGCAAGGGGAGAAGAGTGTCGCTGTATAAAAATGGACATGTAATGGTGACTGTGACCGATGACGTTTCAGACTCGGAGGACGGTGGAACCAATGGTGTCACACTGCAGCTGGATGCAGGAGACGAGGTCTACACTCGACTGATGGAAGGATTTAACATCTTTGATGACAATCACCACAGCACCTTTACTGGCTTTCTGCTCTTCACTTAGAAAACAGTTTATTCTATCGCTGAATCCTACTGCTTTAGAAGGATTTAATGACATATAGTACCATAATTTATGACATATAGTACTATGATTTAATGACATATAGTACTATGATTTATGACATATAGTACTATGATTTATGACATAGTACTATATGTCATTAAATCATAGTACTATGTCATTAAATCATAGTACTATGATTTATGACATATAGTACCATGATTTATGACATATAGTACTATGATTTATGACATAGTACTATGATTTATGACATATAGTACTATGATTTAATGACATATAGTACTATGATTTATGACATATAGTACTATGATTTAATGACATATAGTACTATGATTTATGACATAGTACTATGATTTATGACATATAGTACTATGATTTATGACATATAGTACTATGATTTATGACATAGTACTATATGTCATTAAATCATAGTACTATGTCATTAAATCATAGTACTATGATTTATGACATATAGTACCATGATTTATGACATATAGTACTATGATTTATGACATAGTACTATGATTTATGACATATAGTACTATGATTTAATGACATATAGTACTATGATTTATGACATATAGTACTATGATTTAATGACATATAGTACTATGATTTATGACATAGTACTATGATTTATGACATATAGTACTATGATTTATGACATATAGTACTATGATTTAATGACATATAGTACTATGATTTATGACATATAGTACTATGATTTAATGACATATAGTACTATGATTTATGACATAGTACTATGATTTATGACATATAGTACTATGATTTATGACATATAGTACTATGATTTATGACATATAGTACTATGATTTATGACATATAGTACTATGATTTATGACATATAGTACTATGATTTATGACATATAGTACTATGATTTATGACATATAGTACTATGATTAATGACATAGTACTATGATTTAATGACATATAGTACTATGATTTATGACATATAGTACTATGATTTATGACATATAGTACTATGATTTATGACATATAGTACTATGATTTATGACATATAGTACCATGATTTATGACATATAGTACTATGATTTATGACATATAGTACTATGATTTATGACATATAGTACTATGATTTAATGACATATAGTACTATGATTTATGACATAGTACTATGATTTAATGACATATAGTACCATGATTTATGACATATAGTACTATGATTTATGACATATAGTACTATGATTTATGACATATAGTACTATGATTTATGACATATAGTACTATGATTTATGACATATAGTACTATGATTTATGACATATAGTACTATGATTTATGACATATAGTACTATGATTTATGACATATAGTACTATGATTTATGACATATAGTACTATGATTTAATGACATATAGTACTATGATTTATGACATAGTACTATGATTTATGACATATAGTACCATGATTTATGACATATAGTACCATGATTTATGACATATAGTACCATGATTTATGACATATAGTACCATGATTTATGACATATAGTACTATGATTTATGACATATAGTACTATGATTAATGACATAGTACTATGATTTAATGACATATAGTACTATGATTTATGACATATAGTACTATGATTTATGACATATAGTACTATGATTTATGACATATAGTACTATGATTTATGACATATAGTACTATGATTTATGACATATAGTACTATGATTTATGACATATAGTACTATGATTTAATGACATATAGTACTATGATTTATGACATATAGTACTATGATTTATGACATATAGTACTATGATTTATGACATATAGTACTATGATTTATGACATATAGTACTATGATTTATGACTATGACAAAAAAAAATGTTTATGATTTTATTTTTGTATGTGAACTAAGCATTGATAACAAGGTGATAAACAAACAATCGTTTGTGTCTTCATCATTTAACCCAACGCATCTGAATCAGAACCAACCAGTCCAGTAGGATTTATTAACAAGCTCAAGTTATTTTTCAGTTATTTTTTTTTACGTACTAATCAGGTGATGCAATCTTTGTCCTGCTTTGTGGAAGAATGAAAGTGTAGACCTGATTCTCTTTTCAATAACTGACTAGTGAATTTTTTTTATAAATCATTTGTTTGAACAATGAAACAGAATGGGAAGTTGGACAGTGTCCTCCATGTTGTCTAATGCATAAAGAAATGTTCTCCAATTAAGAAAGATAACGACGAAATAATATTTCAGTTAAATGATTTCTTTCTTTTTTTGGGAGGTAAAGTAGTTCATAAATAACTGGTAATCATTGACACTGTTTTGGTTTCACTTCACTCTTAGAAGCCAGATGGCACGTTGAGAAACAACTGATCTAATATTAAATAAATTCAACGAAACAATAAGGAAAGAACATCTATCGGTAAGTAATAATATAACGATGTTCTCTTCTTCTTTTTAAATATCATAAACTAAACAAGACACACAAAAAAAATACAAACAGAAAAAAAAGGCCATTTACATAATTTGAAAAATAAATCTGACTTCAACATCCATCATGTAGTAAGAAACAACATGTTACAGGCATGATCCTAACATGTTACAGGCATGATCCTAACATGTTACAGGCGAGAGTTGCACCCCTTCTGAAAAAACCTACACTCGATCCCTCCGATGTCAACAACTACAGACCAGTATCCCTTCTTTCTTTTCTCTCCAAAACTCTTGAACGTGCCGTCCTTGGCCAGCTCTCCCGCTATCTCTCTCTGAATGACCTTCTTGATCCAAATCAGTCAGGTTTCAAGACTAGTCATTCAACTGAGACTGCTCTCCTCTGTATCACGGAGGCGCTCCGCACTGCTAAAGCTAACTCTCTCTCCTCTGCTCTCATCCTTCTAGATCTATCGGCTGCCTTCGATACTGTGAACCATCAGATCCTCCTCTCCACCCTCTCCGAGTTGGGCATCTCCGGCGCGGCCCACGCTTGGATTGCGTCCTACCTGACAGGTCGCTCCTACCAGGTGGCGTGGCGAGAATCTGTCTCCTCACCACGCGCTCTCACCACTGGTGTCCCCCAGGGCTCTGTTCTTGGCCCTCTCCTATTCTCGCTATACACCAAGTCACTTGGCTCTGTCATAACCTCACATGGTCTCTCTTATCATTGCTATGCAGACGACACACAATTAATCTTCTCCTTTCCCCCCTTCTGATGACCAGGTGGCGAATCGCATCTCTGCATGTCTGGCAGACATATCAGTGTGGATGACGGATCACCACCTCAAGCTGAACCTCGGCAAGACGGAGCTGCTCTTCCTCCCGGGGAAGGACTGCCCGTTCCATGATCTCGCCATCACGGTCGACAACTCCACGGTGTCCTCCTCCCAGAGCGCCAAGAACCTTGGCGTGATCCTGGACAACACCCTGTCGTTCTCAACCAACATCAAGGCGGTGGCCCGTTCCTGTAGGTTCATGCTCTACAACATCCGCAGAGTACGACCCTGCCTCACACAGGAAGCGGCGCAGGTCCTAATCCAGGCACTTGTCATCTCCCGTCTGGATTACTGCAACTCGCTGTTGGCTGGGCTCCCTGCCTGTGCCATTAAACCCCTTCAACTCATCCAGAACGCCGCAGCCCGTCTGGTGTTCAACCTTCCCAAGTTCTCTCACGTCACCCCGCTCCTCCGTTCTCTCCACTGGCTTCCAGTTGAAGCTCGCATCCGCTACAAGACCATGGTGCTTGCCTACGGAGCTGTGAGGGGAACGGCACCTCAGTACCTCCAGGCTCTGATCAGGCCCTACACCCAAACAAGGGCACTGCGTTCATCCACCTCTGGCCTGCTCGCCTCCCTACCACTGAGGAAGTACAGCTCCCGCTCAGCCCAGTCAAAATTGTTCGCTGCCCTGGCCCCCCAATGGTGGAACAAACTCCCTCACGACGCCAGGACAGCGGAGTCAATCACCACCTTCCGGAGACACCTGAAACCCCACCTCTTTAAGGAATACCTAGGATAGGATAAGTAATCCCTCTCACCCCCCTTAAGTTTTAGATGCACTATTGTAAAGTGACTGTTCCACTGGATGTCATAAGGTGAATGCACCAATTTGTAAGTCGCTCTGGATAAGAGCGTCTGCTAAATGACTTAAATGTAAATGTAAATGATCCTAACATGTTACAGGCATGATCCTAACATGTTACAGGCATGATCCTAACATGTTACAGGCATGATCCTAACATGTTACAGGCATGATCCTAACATGTTACAGGCATGATCCTAACATGTTACAGGCATGAACCTAACATGTTACGGCATGATCCTAACATGTTACGGGCACGATCCTAACATGTTACGGGCACGATCCTAACATGTTACGGGCACGATCCTAACATGTTACGGGCATGATCCTAACATGTTACGGGCATGATCCTAACATATTATGGCCATGATCCTAACATTGTGTTGTTGTCATGGTGTTGTTGTCATGGTGAATCATTGTGTTGTTGTCATGGTGTATCATTGTGTTGTTGTCATGGTGTATCATTGTGTTGTTGTTCTGGTGTATCATTGTGTTGTTGTCATGGTGTATCATTGTGTTGTTGTTCTGGTGTATCATTGTGTTGTTGTCATGGTGTATCATTGTGTTGTTGTCATGGTGTATCATTGTGTTGTTGTCAGTGTGTATCATTGTGTTGTCATGGTGAATCATTGTGTTGTTGTCGTGGTGTATCATTGTGTTGTTGTCGTGGTGTATCATTGTGTTGTCGTGGTGTATCATTGTGTTGTTGTCATGGTGTATCATTGTGTTGTCGTGGTGTATCATTGTGTTGTTGTCATGGTGTATCATTGTGTTGTTCTGGTGTATCATTGTGTTGTTGTCATGGTGTATCATTGTGTTGTTGTCGTGGTGTATCATTGTGTTGTTGTCATGGTGTATCATTGTGTTGTTGTCATGGTGTATCATTGTGATCTTCGTGGATTTGACATGTTTTTTTACGTCTCATCCTTACCTGCTGCTAAACCAATTGCCCTCTGGGACAAATCAAATTCCATCCATAAATCCCTTTCTATATCATCAGTCACAAAGTGCTTTTACGGTAAGCCGGCCTAGATCCCTATGCAAGCAGCAGTAGAGTGACAAGTCAACATCTCCTTAGAAGGAAGAAACCTTGAGAGAAACAAAGAGTCAGGGAGAAACTTAATTTCTCCTCGGCTCCTCAAAACCCACTGGAGGAGAAGTTCAGAGGGGAAGGACCTCTAGCTTTTTCCCAATGTGTTTTGAGAAGGAGACGAGGAGAGAGAGGATGCGGAGTATGCATTTGAGATTCTCCCTCATGCGGGAGGAGGCCCATCCTTCTCGCAGGTTGACGTTTATTGTCATTAATCTTGCCCTGGAGGCAGAACTGTGTGATTTTCATTACATGGGCCAGCTGCAAAGTCAAAATAGTCTGTATTGTAAAAATTCATGAAAACAATCATTTGCTTTTTGGTCTTCATTTAAGTTTGGAATTAGTCATTAGGGTTAGCAGTGTGGTTAAGGCTAGGTTTTAATGTATATTTTATGACTTTGTGGCTGTGCCAGCTAGTGACCACTCTGCAGGCTGCCTCTAGGGCAAGATTCATGACAATAAATGCTAAACTGCGTTCTCCTCTTGCTGTACTGGTTAGAAGCTAATAATACACAAGACCACTAGGTGGTGACATCACACCAGGAAATCTAATGGGAACCATGAACACAGACCAAGGTGGTGACATCACACCAGGAAATCTAATGGGAACCGTGAACACAGACCAAGGTGGTGACATCACACCAGGAAATCTAATGGGAACCGTGAACACAGACCAAGGTGGTGACATCACACCAGGAAAACTAATGGGAACCGTGAACACAGACCAAGGTGGTGACATCACACCAGGAAAACTAATGGGAACCGTGAACACAGACCAAGGTGGTGACATCACACCAGGAAAACTAATGGGAACCGTGAACACAGACCAAGGTGGTGACATCACACCAGGAAAACTAATGGGAACCGTGAACACAGACCAAGGTGGTGACATCACACCAGGAAAACTAATGGGAACCGTGAACACAGACCAAGGTGGTGACATCACACCAGGAAAACTAATGGGAACCGTGAACACAGACCAAGGTGGTGACATCACACCAGGAAAACTAATGGGAACCGTGAACACAGACCAAGGTGGTGACATCACACCAGGAAAACTAATGGGAAAACACAGACCAAGGTGGTGACATCACACCAGGAAAACTACTGGGAACCGTGAACACAGACCAAGGTGGTGACATCACACCAGGAAAACTAATGGGAACCGTGAACACAGACCAAGGTGGTGACATCACACCAGGAAAACTAATGGGAACCGTGAACACAGACCAAGGTGGTGACATCACACCAGGAAAACTAATGGGAACCGTGAACACAGACCAAGGTGGTGACATCACACCAGGAAAACTAATGGGAACCGTGAACACAGACCAAGGTGGTGACATCACACCAGGAAATCTACTGGGAACCGTGAACACAGACCAAGGTGGTGACATCACACCAGGAAAACTACTGGGAACCGTGAACACAGACCAAGGTGGTGACATCACACCAGGAAAACTAATGGGAACCGTGAACACAGACCCACGGTGGTGACATCACACCAGGAAAACTAATGGGAACCGTGAACACAGACCAAGGTGGTGACATCACACCAGGAAAACTAATGGGAACCGTGAACACAGACCAAGGTGGTGACATCACACCAGGAAAACTAATGGGAACCGTGAACACAGATCAAGGTGGTGACATCACACCAGGAAAACTAATGGGAACCGTGAACACAGACCAAGGTGGTGACATCACACCAGGAAATCTACTTGGCAGGTTTCTTGGAGAAATTCACTGACACTTTTTACAGAATGACATCAATAACCTCGTGAAAACAGTGACCTGTGTTTTTAAAGACGCTAGTCAGTGTGTGTGTGTGTGTGTGTGTGTGTGTGTGTGTGTGTGTGTGTGTGTGTGTGTGTGTGTGTGTGTATAAATTTGTGCTCGTGCGTGTGTAGAGGGGCACCATGGAGAAAATATTCATTTTTAGTCATACACGAAACTGCACTCGTACTCTGTCTAACTGTAGGAGTCATCATCACGTTTGTGGTTGAGTGAACCAGAGACCAAGCCGTTCTTCACGGAGTTGTGTGTCCTTGAACTTAGAGCATTATTACTGACTGCTGTGGCCTCCAGTGGGAACAGGCTGAGTGGTGAGGTAGAACAGTTTATGAGAAAGTGATACACACTTTCCTTCAGACTCATCCAGGGGCCATCCCAGAGACACCTTCTCCCTCTGTCTCTCCTGAATTATTAGCCTCATCCATCCCAGAGACACCTTCTCCCTCTGTCTCTCCTGAATTATTAGCCTCATCCATCCCAGAGACTCTGTCTCTCCTGAATTATTAGCCTCATCCATCCCAGAGACTCTCTCTCTCTCTCTCTTAAACTCTCTCTCTCTCTCTCTCTCTCTCTCTCCAAATCTCTCTCTCTCTCTCTCTCACTCTCTCGGAAACCTTAGATCACAGCTTCTCCCTCTCTCTCTCTCTCTCTCTCTCTCTCTCTCTAAAAGGGAAGAATCCATCACTCTCTCTATCTCAAAATGTCTCTCTCTCTCTCTCTCTATCTCTCTCTAAACATTTAAAGAACAAACTCTCTCTCTCTCTCTCTCTCTCTCTCTCTCTCTCTCTCTCTCTCTCTCTCTCTCTCTCTCTCTCTCTCTCTCTCTCTCTCTCTCTCTCTCTCTCTCTCTCTCTCTCAGAAGAGGTCTTACAGGAGCCAAAGAGGTAAATGTGTGAGCTGGTCTGGAAATGGAGCAATTCCAGCTTTAATTTGCTATTAAGGTGAGAACAAGATGCACTAAATTATACATTAGAAAGAGAGAGAGGAGAAAGAGGAAACCCCACTGACTACCCTTATCAGATCAGCAAAATCACATTCTACTTGAACAGAGCAATATTCAATCATGAGGCATCAAGCTGAATAAACTGCTCCATTTTAGAAATGTTATAGATAAAAGGAAGTAGCGTGACACCGACCAGAAAGTAATTAATCACAACAAATTCAATCCCTTTTAACAACTTTCTGGACAAAACGTTTCAGTGCAGTGCAAGGTGTAAACTGGTGTAGAAAGCCTAAATAGCTTCACTATCAGATCTAAACATTTAAACACAACCTAACAATATGAACAACAATGACAAATGGTTGGATGAAAAGTGCAAAATCCTAAGAAATAATTATACAGAAACATATCTAACCAAGGCCTGGACACTAATGACACATTAAAACCTGAGTCTTGATGGTGTCCTATACATTATTAATAACCAGACACAATACAACACTATCCCTAACAGGCCTGTGTGTTGACGGTGTCCTATACATTATAATTATGAATCACTGAAACAATACAGAAATACATTATTAATTATACAGAAAACCTGAGTCTACGCCTTCACTATAGTGAATCACTGAAACAATACAGAAATACACTAGGAAAAGGACAACCCACGTCAAAACAGGCCTGTAACTGAAGAATCCATAGACTCTAAACACTTCTGGGAAAAACACAAATAGTTATCTATCCAAAAGGAGATGGTGTTGATGGTGTCCTAAAACATATGTTTTTTTATAACAAAGAACAAACAGCTCCAACACCTAACAGGCCTGTGGTGTAGAAAATATTAGTCAGCTATTAAAGACAACCAGAACCCACTGAATTCTCCAATTACATTGAATGAACTACAGGACACAATACAACCCCTCCAACCCTAACAGGCCTGTGGTGTTGATGGTGTCCTATACATTATTAATTATACAGACACAATACAACCCCTCCAACCCCAACAGACCTGTGGTGTTGATGGTGTCCTATACATTATTAATTATACAGACACAATACAACCCCTCCATCCCTAACAGGCCTGTGGTGTTGATGGTGTCCTCAATGACATTATTAATTATACAGACACAATACAACCCCTCCAACCCTAACAGGCCTGTGGTGTTGATGGTGTCCTCATACATTATTAATTATACAGACACAATACAACCCCTCCAACCCTAACAGGCCTGTGGTGTTGATGGTGTCCTATACATTATTAATTATACAGACACAATACAACCCCTCCAACCCTAACAGGCCTGTGGTGTTGATGGTGTCCTATACATTATTAATTATACAGACACAATACAACCCCTCCAACCCTAACAGGCCTGTGGTGTTGATGGTGTCCTCAATGACATTATTAATTATACAGACACAATACAACCCCTCCAACCCTAACAGGCCTGTGGTGTTGATGGTGTCCTATACATTATTAATTATACAGACACAATACAACCCCTCCAACCCTAACAGGCCTGTGGTGTTGATGGTGTCCTATACATTATTAATTATACAGACACAATACAACCCTCCAACCCTAACAGGCCTGTGGTGTTGATGGTGTCCTATACATTATTAATTATACAGACACAATACAACCCTCCAACCCTAACAGGCCTGTGGTGTTGATGGTGTCCTCAACATTATTAATTATACAGACACAATACAACCCCTCCAACCCTAACAGGCCTGTGGTGTTGATGGTGTCCTATACATTATTAATTATACAGACACAATACAACCCCTCCAACCCTAACAGGCCTGTGGTGTTGATGGTGTCCTCAAATGACATTATTAATTATACAGACACAATACAACCCCTCCAACCCTAACAGGCCTGTGGTGTTGATGGTATCCTATGACATTATTAATTATACAGACACAATACAACCCTCCAACCCTAACAGGCCTGTGGTGTTGATGGTCTCCTATACATTATTAATTATACAGACACAATACAACCCCTCCAACCCTAACAGGCCTGTGGTGTTGATGGTGTCCTCAATGACATTATTAATTATACAGACACAATACAACCCCTCCAACCCTAACAGGCCTGTGGTGTTGATGGTGTCCTCAATGACATTATTAATTATACAGACACAATACAACCCCTCCAACCCTAACAGGCCTGTGGTGTTGATGGTATCCTAGACATTATTAATTATACAGACACAATACAACCCCTCCAACCCTAACAGGCCTGTGGTGTTGATGGTGTCCTCAATACATTATTAATTATACAGACACAATACAACCCCTCCAACCCTAACAGGCCTGTGGTGTTGATGGTCTCCTATACATTATTAATTATACAGACACAATACAACCCCTCCAACCCTAACAGGCCTGTGGTGTTGATGGTGTCCTCAATGACATTATTAATTATACAGACACAAATACAACCCCTCCAACCCTAACAGGCCTGTGGTGTTGATGGTGTCCTATACATTATTAATTATACAGACACAATACAACCCCTCCAACCCTAACAGGCCTGTGGTGTTGATGGTGTCCTCATGACATTATTAATTATACAGACACAATACAACCCCTCCAACCCTAACAGGCCTGTGGTGTTGATGGTGTCCTATACATTATTAATTATACAGACACACAATACAACCCCTCCAACCCTAACAGGCCTGTGGTGTTGATGGTATCCTCAATGACATTATTAATTATACAGACACAATACAACCCCTCCAACCCTAACAGGCCTGTGGTGTTGATGGTGTCCATACATTATTAATTATACAGACACAATACAACCCCTCCATCCCTAACAGGCCTGTGGTGTTGATGGTGTCCTCAATGACATTATTAATTATACAGACACAATACAACCCCTCCAACCCTAACAGGCCTGTGGTGGATGGTATCCTCAATGACATTATTAATTATACAGACACAATACAACCCCTCCAACCCTAACAGGCCTGTGGTGTTGATGGTGTCCTATACATTATTAATTATACAGACACAATACAACCCCTCCAACCCTAACAGGCCTGTGGTGTTGATGGTGTCCTATACATTATTAATTATACAGACACAATACAACCCCTCAACCCTAACAGGCCTGTGGTGTTGATGGTGTCCTATACATTATTAATTATACAGACACAATACAACCCCTCCAACCCTAACAGGCCTGTGGTGTTGATGGTATCCTCAATGACATTATTAATTATACAGACACAATACAACCCCTCCAACCCTAACAGGCCTGTGGTGTTGATGGTGTCCTCAATGACATTATTAATTATACAGACACAATATAACCCCTCCAACCCTAACAGGCCTGTGGTGTTGATGGTATCCTCAATGACATTATTAATTATACAGACACAATACAACCCCTCCAACCCTAACAGGCCTGTGGTGTTGATGGTGTCCTCATACATTATTAATTATACAGACACAATACAACCCCTCCAACCCTAACAGGCCTGTGGTGTTGATGGTCTCCTCATACATTATTAATTATACAGACACAATACAACCCCTCCAACCCTAACAGGCCTGTGGTGTTGATGGTGTCCTCAATGACATTATTAATTATACAGACACAATACAACCCCAACCCTAACAGGCCTGTGGAATTGTTGATGGTGTCCTCAATGACATTATTAATTATACAGACACAATACAACCCCTCCAACCCTAACAGGCCTGTGGTGTTGATGGTGTCCTCAATGACATTATTAATTATACAGACACACACAAACCCCCTCCAACCCTAACAGGCCTGTGGTGTTGATGGTCTCCCTATACATTATTAATTATACAGACACAATACAACCCCTCCAACCCTAACAGGCCTGTGGTGTTGATGGTGTCCTCAATGACATTATTAATTATACAGACACAATACAACCCCAACAGGCCTGTGGTGTTGATGGTGTCCTCAATGACATTATTAATTATACAGACACAATACAACCCCTCCAACCCCAACAGGCCTGTGGTGTTGATGGTGTCCTCAATGACATTATTAATTATACAGACACAATACAACCCCTCCAACCCTAACAGGCCTGTGGTGTTGATGGTCTCCTATACATTATTAATTATACAGACACAATACAACCCCTCCAACCCTAACAGGCCTGTGGTGTTGATGGTGTCCTCAATGACATTATTAATTATACAGACACAATACAACCCCAACAGGCCTGTGGTGTTGATGGTGTCCTCAATGACATTATTAATTATACAGACACAATACAACCCCTCCAACCCTAACAGGCCTGTGGTGTTGATGGTATCCTCAATGACATTATTAATTATACAGACAACAAATTTCACTTCACTATATTTAAACTCTTTAAC
>NC_060186.1:3147268-3157268 GCF_021184085.1 Oncorhynchus gorbuscha
ACACAGTCTACCCTACAGCTACAGACTATATAAATACACAGTCTACAGGCTATATAAATACACAGTCTACCCTACAGCTACAGGCTATATAAATACACAGTCTACAGGCTATATAAATACACAGCTACAGACTATATAAATACACAGTCTACCCTACAGCTACAGACTATATAAATACACAGCTACAGACTATATAAATACACAGTCTACAGGCTATATAAATACACAGTCTACAGGCTATATAAATACACAGTCTACAGGCTATATAAATACACAGTCTACAGACTATATAAATACACAGTCTACAGACTATATAAATACACAGTCTACAGGCTATATAAATACACAGTCTACAGGCTATATAAATACACAGTCTACAGGCTATATAAATACACAGTCTACAGACTATATAAATACACAGTCTACAGACTATATAAATACACAGTCTACAGACTATATAAATACACAGTCTACACTACAGCTACAGACTATATAAATACACAGTCTACAGACTATATAAATACACAGTCTACAGACTATATAAATACACAGTCTACCCTACAGCTACAGACTATATAAATACACAGTCTACCCTACAGCTACAGACTATATAAATACACAGTCTACAGACTATACAATTACACAGTCTACAGACTATATAAATACACAGTCTACAAGCTATATAAATACACAGTCTACAGACTATACAATTACACAGTCTACAGACTATATAAATACACAGTCTACAGACTATATAAATATACAGTCTACAGGCTATATAATTACAGTCTACAGACTATATAAATACACAGTCTACAGACTATATACAGTGCCTTGCGAAAGTATTCGGCCCCCTTGAACTTTGCGACCTTTTGCCAAATTTCAGGCTTCAAACATAAAGATATAAAACTGTATTTTTTTGTGAAAAATCAATAACAAGTGGGACACAATCATGAAGTGGAACAACATTTATTGGATATTTCAAACTTGTTTAACAAATCAAAAACTGAAAAATTGGGCGTGCAGAATTATTCAGCCCCTTTACTTTCAGTGCAGCAAACTCTCTCCAGAAGTTCAGTGAGAATCTCTGAATGATCCAATGTTGACCTAAATGACTAATGATGATAAATACAATCCACCTGTGTGTAATCAAGTCTCCGTATAAATGCACCTGCACTGTGATAGTCTCAGAGGTCCGTTAAAAGCGCAGAGAGCATCATGAAGAACAAGGAACACACCAGGCAGGTCCGAGATACTGCTGTGAAGAAGTTTAAAGCCGGATTTGGATACAAAAAGATTTCCCAAGCTTTAAACATCCCAAGGAGCACTGTGCAAGCGATAATATTGAAATGGAAGGAGTATCAGACCACTGCAAATCTACCAAGACCTGGCCGTCCCTCTAAACGTTCAGCTCTTACAAGGAGAAGACTGATCAGAGATGCAGCCAAGAGGCCCATGATCATTCTGGATGAACTGCAGAGATCTACAGCTGAGGTGGGAGACTCTGTCCATAGGACAACAATCAGTCGTATATTGCACAAATCTGGCCTTTACGGAAGATTGGCAAGAAGAAAGCCATTTCTTAAAGATATCCATAAAAAGTGTCGTTTAAAGTTTGCCACAAGCCACCTGGGAGACACACCAAACATGTGGAAGAAGGTGCTCTGGTCAGATGAAACCAAAATTTAACTTTTTGGCAACAATGCAAAACGTTATGTTTGGCGTAAAAGCAACACCCTGAACACATCATCCCCACTGTCAAACATGGTGGTGGCAGCATCATGGTTTGGGCCTGCTTTTCTTCAGCAGGGACAGGGAAGATGGTTAAAATTGATGGGAAGATGGATGGAGCCAAATACAGGACCATTCTGGAAGAAAACCTGATGGAGTCTGCAAAAGACCTGAGACTGGGACGGAGATTTGTCTTCCAACAAGACAATGATCCAAAACATAAAGCAAAATCTACAATGGAATGGTTCAAAAATAAACATATCCAGGTGTTAGAATGGCCAAGTCAAAGTCCAGACCTGAATCCAATCGAGAATCTGTGGAATGAACTGAAAACGGCTGTTCACAAATGCTCTCCATCCAACCTCACTGAGCTCGAGCTGTTTTGCAAGGAAGAATGGGAAAAGATTTCAGTCTCTCGATGTGCAAAACTGATAGAGACATACCCCAAGCGACTTACAGCTGTAATCGCAGCAAAAGGTGGCGCTACAAAGTATTAACTTAAAGGAGCTGAATAATTTTGCACGCCCAGTTTTTTTTATTTTGATTTGTTAAAAAAGTTTGAAATATCCAATAAACGTCGTTCCACTTCATGATTGTGTCCCACTTGTTGTTGATTCTTCACAAAAAATACAGTTTTATATCTTTATGTTTGAAGCCTGAAATGTGGCAAAAGGTCGCAAAGTTCAAGGGGGCCGAATACTTTCGCAAGGCACTGTAAATACACAGTCTATATAAATACACAGTCTACAGACTATATAAATACACAGTCTACAGACTATATAAATACACAGTCTACAGGCTATATAAATACACAGTCTACAGGCTATATAAATACACAGTCTACAGACTATATAAATACACAGTCTACTCTACAGCTACAGACTATATAAATACACAGTCTACAGACTATATAAATACACAGTCTACTCTACAGCTACAGACTATATAAATACACAGTCTACAGACTATATAAATACACAGTCTACAGCTACAGACTATATAAATACACAGTGTACAGACTATTTAAATACACAGTCTTCCCTTCAACTGTTCAGTGTCACCTCTCTCTGATAGATTTTACAGGGTCTGTGTTCTGTGTTCTGTGTCACCTCTCTCTGATAGATTTTAAAGGGTATGTTTTCTCTATCACCTCTCTCTGATAGATTTTAAAGGGTCTGTGTTCTGTGTTCTCTGTCACCTCTCTCTGATACATTTTAAAGGGTCTGTGTTCTGTGTTCTGTGTCACCTCTCTCTGATAGATTGTAAAGGGTATGTTTTCTCTATCACCTCTCTCTGATAGATTTTAAAGGGTCTGTGTTCTGTGTTCTGTGTCACCTCTCTCTGATAGATTTTAAAGGGTCTGTGTTCTGTGTTCTCTGTCACCTCTCTCTGATACATTTTAAAGGGTCTGTGTTCTGTGTTCTGTGTCACCTCTCTCTGATAGATTTTAAAGGGTATGTTTTCTCTATCACCTCTCTCTGATAGATTTTAAAGGGTCTGTGTTCTGTGTTCTGTGTCACCTCTCTCTGATAGATTTTAAAGGATCTGTGTCAGTGTCATCACTTTCAGGTGCGCCATCAATTTTCTTCCCCCTGCCCTGATGATCTCTTGCGTTTTATCTTCCCATGCAGGATGCTTCAGAACAACCAGCTGCGACGGGTTCCAGGCGAAGCCCTTCAGAACCTCAGGAACCTCCAGTCTCTGTGAGTCGATCTTCTCCCACCTCTATCATTGCTGCTGCCTGGTCGAAATTAAAGAAGCTCTTTTTTTTTCATATGTTAACATTGCCAACGCAAGTGAAATAGATAATAACAAAAGTAAACCAAACAATAAAAAATGAACAGTAAATATTACACTCACAAAGTTTGCAAAAGAATAAAGACATTTCATATGTCATTATGTCTACAGTATATACAGTGTTGTAATGATGTGCAAATAGTTAAAAATGGAAAATAAATAAACATAAATATGGGTTGTATTTTGTTAGTTAGTAGTTATTTAGTTTGTTTATTTAGTTAGTTGTTCTTCACTGATTGACCTTTTGTTGTGGCAACAGGTCACAAATCGTGCTGCTGTGATTACACACTGTGGTAATTCTTTGTGGGTCTGTGTAATCTGAGGGAAATATGTCTCTCTAATATGGTCATACATTTGGCAGGAGGTTATGAAATGCAGCTCAGTTTCCACTTCAATTTGTGGGCAGTGAGCACATAGCCTGTCTTCTCTTGAGAGCCATGTCTGCCTACGGCGGCCTTTCTCAATAGCAAGGCTATGCTCACTGAGTCTGTACATAGTCAAAGCTTTCCTTAAGTTTGGGTCAGTCACACTTGTCAGGTATTCTGCCATTGTGTGCTCTCTGTTTAGGGCCAAATAACATTCTAGTTCGCTCAGTTCTTTTGTTAATTCTATCTAATGTGTCAAGTAATTCTGTTTTTGTTTTCTAATGATTTGGTTGGGTCTAATTGTGTTGCTGTCCTGGGTAGAGGTCGACCGATTATGATTTTTTAAATAAAATGTATTTGTAATAATGACAATTACAACAATACTGAATGAACACTTATTTTAACTTAATATAATACATCAATAAAATCTAGTTAGCCTCAAGTAGATAATGAAACATGTTCAATTTGGTTTAAATAATGCAAAAACAAAGTGTTGGAGAAGAAAGTAAAAGTGCAATATGTGCCATGTAAGAAAGCTAACGTTTCAGTTCCTTGCTCAGAACATGAGAACATATTAAAGCTGGTGGTTCCTTTTAACATGAGTCTTCAATATTCCCAGGTAAGAAGTTTTAGGTTGAAGTTATTATAGGAATTATAGGACTATTTCCCTCTATACCATTTGTATTTCATTAACCTTTGACTATTGGATGTTCTTATAGTCACTTTAGTATTGCCAGTGTAACAGTATAGCTTCCGTCCCTCTCCTCACTCCTCCCCGGGCTCGAACCAGAAACACAACGACAACAGCCACCCTCGAAGCAGCGTTACCCATGCAGAGCAAGGGGAACAACCACCCCAAGGCTCAGAGCGAGTGACATTTTAAATGCTATTAGCGCGCACCCCGCTAACTAGCTAGCCATTTCACATCGCTTACACCAGCCTCATCTCTGGAGTTGATAGGCTTGAAGTCATAAACAGCTTGAAGCACAGCGAAGAGCTGCAGGCAAACGCAGGAAAGTGCTGTTTGAACGAATGCTTACGAGCCTGCTGCTGCCTACCATCGCTCAGTCAGACTGCTCTATCAAATCATACACGTAGTTATAACATAATTACACACAGAAATACGAGCCGTAGGTCATTAATATGGTTGAATCCGGAAACTATCATCTCGAAAACAAGACGTTTATTCTTTCAGTGAAATACGGAACCGTTCTGTATTTTGTCTAACAGGTGGCATCCATAAGTCTAAATATTGCTGTTACGTTGCACAACCTTCAATGTTATGTCATAATTACATAAAATTCTGGAAAATTAGTTGGCAATGAGCCAGGCGGCCCAAACTGTTGCATAAACGCTGACTCTGCGTGCAATGAACGCAAGAGAAATGACACAATTTCACATGGCCTGCTAACATGGATTTCTTTTAGCTAATTATGCAGGTTTAAAAATATATACTTCTGTGTATTGAGAAAGGCATTGATGTTCATGGTTAGGTACACATTGGAGCAACGATATGCACTGCATCGATTATATGCAACGAAGGACACGCTAGATAAACTAGTATATCATCATATGATTATGATTGATGTTTTTTTATAAGATAAGTTTAATGCTAGCTAGCAACTTACTTAGTGCATTCGCGTAACAGGCAGTCTCCTCGTGGAGTGTTTAATGTAATCAGGTGGTTAGAGCGTTGGACTAATTAACTGTAAGGTTGCAAGATTGAATCCCCCGAGCTGACAAGGTATCGGCCTAATTCTGCTCTGCAGGCATTATTTGGTGTGTTATGTTGTACGCAGAGGACACTTTTGTAGCATTCTTCATGCAGAGTCTCAATTTGGTGTTTGGTTCTTGGTTGCTTAGCAGACCCCAGACCTCACAACCATAAAGGGCAATTGGTTCTATAACTATTTTTATACAGATCCTAATTCTCTCTCTCTCGCTCTTGCTCTGTCTCTCTCTCTCTCTCGCTCTCTCTCTCTCTCTCTCTCTCTCTCTCTCTCTCTCTCTCTCTCTCTCTCTCTCTCTCTCTCTCTCTCTCTCTCTCTCTCTCTCTCTCTCTCTCTCTCTCTCTCTCCTCTATCTCTATCTTTCTCCTCTGTCTCTGTCTCTGTCTCTGTCTCTGTCTCTCTCTCTCTCTACCTTTCTTCTCTCTCTCTACCTTTCTTCTCTCTCTCCATCCCCTGTCTATCCTTGACCTTTTCCTTCTTCCTTTAAAGAAATCTCCAGGCAACTAGAGCCCATCTCCACTTTCGGTTTCAGCAACAATTACTATGTTTTTTATCAGGCTCTTACTCTCTCCCTCTCTCCATAAGTGGCCTGGACTTTTAATTACCATATGAAACGGGGCTGGGAGAATGAAATGGGGACTGATGGGGTTGGAGGGGTGGGAGAAGTGTGTGTGCGCGTGTGCATGTGTGCGTGTGTGTGTGTGTGTGTGTGTGTGTGTGTGTGTGTGTGTGTGTGTGTGTGTGTGTGTGTGTGTGTGTGTGTGTGTGTGTGTGTGTGTGTGTGTGTGTGTGTGTGTGTGTGTGTGTGTGTGAAATGGGGTGGAGGGGTACAGAGAGAGTTGGAATGGAGAGTCTAAATCAATGTGGGCCCATAGAGAGAGATCAGGGAGAGAGAAGAAGGAGAGAGGAGGGGGAATGAGAGGAGGAAGGAGAGGAGGGGGAAGGAGAGATAGGGAGGAGGAGGAAGGAGAGGAGGGAAGGAGATAGGAAGGAGAGAGGAGGGGGAAGGAGAGAGGAAGGAGAGAGGAGGGGGAAGGAGATAGGAAGGAGAGGGAGGGGGGAAGGAGAGAGGAAGGAGAGAGGAGGAGGAAGGAGATAGGAAGGAGAGGAGGGGAGGGGGGAAGGAGATAGGAAGGAGAGAGGAGGGGGGGAAGGAGTTGGAAGGAGAGGAGGGGGAAGGAGAACTGAATGCAGATTGTCTTTCACTGGAGTTCCTTCTCTTATATTTACCTTCCTCCTCCTCTCTCCTTCCTCCTCCTCTCTCCTTTCTCCTCCTCTCTCCTTTCTCCTCCTCTCTCCTTCCTCCTCCTCTCTCCTTCCTCCTCCTCTCTCCTTCCTCCTCCTCTCTCTCCTTCCTCCTCCTCTCTCCTTCCTCCCTCCTCTCTCCTTTCCCCCTCCTCTCTCCTTCCTCCTCCTCTCTCCTTTCCCCTCCTCTCTCCTTCCCCCTCCTCTCCCCTTCCCCCTCCTCTCTTCTTCCTCCTCCTCTCTCCTTCCATCTCCTCTCTCATCCCTCCTACTCTCCTTTCTCCTCTTTCTCCTCCTCTTTCCTTCCTCCTCCCCTCCGCTCTCTTTCCTCATCCTCTCTCCTTTCTCCTCCTCCTCTCTCCATCCCTCCTACTCTCCCTTTCTCCTCCTCTCTCCTTGCTCCTCCTCTCTCATTTCCCCCTCTCTCCTTTCCCCTCCTCTCTCCTTTCCCCTCCTCTCTCCTTTCCCCTCCTCTCTCCCTTCTCTCCTCCTACTCCTTCCTCCTCCTCTCTCCTTTCTCCTCCTCTCTCCTTCATCCTCCCCTCCCTCTCCTTCCTCATCCTCTCTCCTTCCTCCTCCTTCTCTCCTCCTCTCCTCTCTCCTTTTCCCCTCCTCTCTCCTTTCCCACCTCTCTCCCTTCTCTCCTCCTCTCCATCCCTCCTACTCTCCTTTCTCCTCCTCTCTCCTTTCTCCTCATCTCCCTCCTCCTCTCTCCTTTCCCCTCCTCTCTCCTTTCCTCTCCTCTCTCCTTTCCCCGCCTCTCTCCCTTCTCTCCTCCTCTCCTTCTCCTCTCTCCTTTCTCCTCCTCTCATTCCTCCTCCTCTCTCCTTCCCCCTCGTCTCTCTTCCCCCTCCAAACGCATGTGGATTATCAGTCTAAGATCACATTCATTAATAAGCATTGTCCTATATGGCGTCTGTCTCGCTCAGAGCAGGTTGGCAGGGAGAACAGAGCAGCTGTTGTTACCTCAACAGGTCTGAATGTGTGTTGTACAGACAGAGTGTCTGGGTCCTAGATGGAACTATAGGGCTCTGGTCTAAAGCAGTGCACTATAAAGGGAATAGGGTCTTCAGTAAGAGTAGTCTTCAGTAACAGTGATCTTCAATAAGAGTAGTCTTCAGTAACAGTGGTCTTCAGTAACAGTGGTCTTCAGTAATAGTGGTCTTCAGTAACAGTGGTCTTCAGTAGCAATAGTCTTCAGTAACAGTGGGCTTCAGTAGCAATAGTCTTCAGTAACAGTGGTCTTCAGTAACAGTGGTCTTCAGTAACTGTGGTCTTCAGTAGCAGTGGTCTTCAGTAACAGTGGTCTTCAGAAACAGTGGTCTTCAGTAATAGTGGTCTTCAGTAACAGTGGTCTTCAGTAAGATTTAAGGGACAGATCCTTTTGGGCTCTTTTGTTTGTTTGTCGAAGGGGTATAGGGAGAGTCGGAGGGAGAGTCAGAGTGGTGGAGGGAGAGTCAGAGTGGTGGAGGGAGAATCAGAGGGTCAGAGGGAGAGTCAGAGTGGTGGAGGGAGAATCAGAGGGTCGGAGGGAGAATCAGAGGGTTGGAGGGAGAATCAGAGGGTCGGAGGGAGAGTCGGAGTGGTGGAGGGAGAGTCAGAGTGGTGGAGGGAGAGTCAGAGTGGTGGAGGGAGAATCAGAGGGTCGGAGGGAGAGTCAGAGTGGTGGAGGGAGAATCAGAGGGTCGGAGGGAGAGTCAGAGTGGTGGAGGGAGAATCAGAGGGTCGGAGGGAGAGTCTGAGTGGTGGAGGGAGAATCAGAGGGTGGAGGGAGAGTCTGAGTGGTGGAGGGAGAATCAGAGTGGTGGAGGGAGAATCAGAGGGTCGGAGGGAGAATCAGAGTGGTGGAGGGAGAATCAGAGGGTCGGAGGGAGAATCAGAGTGGTGGAGGGAGAATCAGAGGGTGGAGGGAGAGTCAGAGTGGTGGAGGGAGAATCAGAGTGGTCGGAGGGAGAGTCGGAGTGGTGGAGGGAGAGTCGGAGTGGTGGAGGGAGAATCAGAGTGGTGGAGGGAGAATCAGAGTGGTGGAGGGAGAATCAGAGTGGTGGAGGGAGAATCAGAGTGGTGGAGGGAGAATCAGAGGGTCGGAGGGAGAATCAGAGGGTCGGAGGGAGAATCAGAGGGTGGAGGGAGAGTCGGAGTGGTGGAGGGAGAGTCGGAGTGGTGGAGGGAGAGTCGGAGTGGTGGAGGGAGAATCAGAGGGTCGGAGGGAGAATCAGAGGGTCGGAGGGAGAATCAGAGGGTCGGAGGGAGAATCAGAGGGTCAGAGGGAGAATCAGAGGGTCGGAGGGAGAATCAGAGGGTCGGAGGGAGAATCAGAGTGGTGGAGGGAGAATCAGAGGGTGGAGGGAGAATCAGAGGGTCGGAGGGAGAATCAGAGGGTCGGAGGGAGAATCAGAGGGTCGGAGGGAGAGTCAGAGTGGTGGAGGGAGAATCAGAGTGGTGGAGGGAGAATCAGAGTGGTGGAGGGAGAGTCGGAGTGGTGGAGGGAGAATCGGAGTGGTGGAGGGAGAGTCGGAGTGGTGGAGGGAGAATCGGAGTGGTGGAGGGAGAGTCGGAGTGGTGGAGGGAGAGTCGGAGTGGTGGAGGGAGAGTCGGAGTGGTGGAGGGAGAGTCGGAGTGGTGGAGGGAGAGTCAGAGGGGCAGAGGGGTGAAGGGTCGGAGGGAGAGTCAGAGTGTCGGAGGGAGGTTGAAAGGATGGGGAAAAGTGCATCAACTTTGAAGAAATGAAAGACCCACTATAAATCTTTTCTTCCTCTGAGTGACAGTTGGTTATCAGAAGAAGACAGTTGGTTGAGCTGCTCTACAGATGCTCTCTGGGATACGTTGGACGATCTAACTGATTTGGAGCAGTTCCCTTCAATGGTGTTTTATGTCCTCTGAACAAAATATTTGAAAAGCAAACCAATAAAATCAGAGAGAAGATGACGCAGTGGACTCGACTATAATGTAATAGCTGTGTCTTAGTGCAGTTACACAAACGTTGAAACAATGAATTGAACGTTGAATAACTGGCCGATACATGTCCATCTCCTGATGGATCTTCCTCAGAGACGTTGTTGAAAGAGTTATGTTGGGGAGCGAACGCAGGCTGCTAGGGAGGAGGACTACCAAACACCTCAGAGACGTTGT
>NC_060186.1:3162268-3167268 GCF_021184085.1 Oncorhynchus gorbuscha
CTGAGAGCTGCTGTCTCTCACACTGCAGTGTGTTGTGTTACTGAGAGCTGCTGTCTCTCACACTGCAGTGTGTTACTGGGAGCTGCTGTCTCTCACACTGCAGTGTGTTACTGGGAGCTGCTGTCTATCACACTGCAGTGTGTTGTGTTACTGAGAGCTGCTGTCTCTCACACTGCAATGTGTTACTGGGAACTGCTGTCTCTCACACTGCAGTGTGTTACTGGGAGCTGCTGTCTCTCACACTGCAATGTGTTACTGGGAGCTGCTGTCTCTCACACTGCAATGTGTTACTGGGAGCTGCTGTCTATCACACTGCAGTGTGTTGTGTTACTGAGAGCTGCTGTCTCTCACACTGCAGTGTGTTACTGGGAGCTGCTTTCTCTCACACTGCAGTGTTTAATGAGAGCTGCTGTCTCTCACACTGCAGTGTGTTACTGAGAGCTGCTGTCTCTCACACTGCAGTGTGTTACTGAGAGCTGCTGTCTATCACACTGCAGTGTGTTGTGTTACTGAGAGCTGCTGTCTATCACACTGCAGTGTGTTACTGGGAGCTGCTTTCTCTCACACTGCAGTGTTTAATGAGAGCTGCTGTCTCTCACACTGTAGTGTGTTACTGAGAGCTGCTGTCTCTCACACTGCAGTGTGTTACTGGGAGCTGCTGTCTCTCACACTGCAGTGTTTTAATGGGAGCTGCTGTCTCTCACACTGCAGTGTGTTACTGGGAGCTGCTTTCTCTCACACTGCAGTGTTTTAATGAGAGCTGCTGTCTCTCACACTGCAGTGTGTTACTGAGAGCTGCAAGCAGACCGACAACTCCAGAAACACCCCACCCCAACCTCACTCCTTCCTCCGGCCTCCCCCTCCCATCAACCCCTGCTCTCCTCTCCTCTCGCCCATCCCAACAGCCAGGCAGATGTGCCCCTCCTTGGGGAATTTTGATTGGATGAAGCGGAGTCTAAAGTTTCCACTCGGACCACCTTGTGAGCCAGAGTTATGAGGAGAGAGCTTCGCCTCGGCTACCATCCTCCCGTCCGTCCACCTCCGACGGAAGCCCCTTTGCTATGTAAAGAGAAATCAACCAGAACAATATCCTCCTATATTCCACACAGCTCAGTCAAATATTGTACACAGGTGATGTACGGAGAGAGAGACAGAGAGAGAGAGAGACAGACAGAGAGAGAGAGAGACGGAGAGACAGAGAGAGAGAGAGAGACAGAGAGACAGAGAGAGAGAGAGAGAGAGAGAGAGAGAGAGAGAGGAGAGACGGAGAGAGAGAGAGAGAGAGAGAGAGAGAGAGAGAGAGAGAGAGAGAGCAACGGAGAGAGACACTGTATATATATAATATGCCATTTGTAATGTCTTTATTGTTTTGAAACTTCTGTATGTGTAATGTTTACTGTTAATTTATATTGTTTATTTCACTTTTGTATATTATCTACCTCACTTGCTTTGGCAATGTTAACACATGTTTCCCATGCCAATAAAGCCCCTTGAATTGAATTGAGAGAGAGAGAGAGAGAGAGAGAGAGAGAGAGAGAGAGAGAGAGAGAGAGAGAGAGAGAGAGAGAGAGAGAGAGAGAGAGAGAGAGAGAGAGAGAGAGAGAGAGAGAGAGAGAGAGAGAGAGAGAGAGAGAGAGAGAGAGAGAGAGAGAGAGAGAGAGAGAGAGAGAGAGAGAGAGAACAACTCCACTATAGTGGTGAGGCAATGCAGCTGGTACACAAGGCTTTATAAAAAGATGTGTCGATTAAAATGTCCTGGCTCCTCTGAAGTGGTTGTCTTTTCATTTGAGTAGGTCCCCCCCCGTGGCCCTCAGAGCGACCCTCCTCTCCTCTCCTCTCCTCTTCTCTTTGTTGAAATGGGTCCCAGGCAGACACTTGAGTTGTAATTGAGGCTCCAACGCAGATTCTCTTTCTCTCTGCAATGCCATTAGGAGAGTAACTTTTCAAAGCCCCGTGCCGACCGAGGCGTTGTTTTTATGGCCCAGTGCAGGAAAGGATTAGTGAACAATGCCTTTATCTAGTCGTCTGCTTTAACGCAGAGGCCCTTTGAGATATGCCGACACCAGGGTTGTGAAAATACTGGAGAGGAGATATTGCTGCATCCCAAATGGTGCCCTATTCCCAGAGCACTATTCCCTATGTAGTACACTACTTTAGACCAGAGCCCTATTCCCTATGTAGTACACTACTTTAGACCAGAGCCCTATTCCCTATGTAGTGCACTACTTTAGACCAGAGCCCTATTCCCTATATAGTACACTACTTTAGACCAGAGCCCTATTCCCTATATAGTACACTACTTTAGACCAGGGCCCTAATTCCCTATATAGTGCACTACTTTCCACCAGAGCCCTATTCCCTATATAGTACACTACTTTAAACCAGGGCCCTATTCCCTATATAGTGCACTACTTTCCACCAGAGCCCTATTCCCTATATAGTACACTACTTTAGACCAGGGCCCTATTCCCTATATAGTACACTACTATTCCTATGTAGTACCAGAGCCCTATTCCCTATATAGTAGTACACTACTTTAGACCAGAGCCCTATTCCCTATATAGTACACTACTTTAGACCAGAGCCCTATTCCCTATATAGTGCACTACTTTAGACCAGAGCCCTATTCCCTATTTAGACCAGTACCTACTTTAGACCAGAGCCCTATTCCCTATATAGTACACTACTTTAGACCAGAGCCCTATTCCCTATATAGTGCACTACTTTAGACCAGAGCCCTATTCCCTATATAGTACACTACTTTAGACCAGAGCCCTATTCCCTATATAGTACACTACTTTAGACCAGAGCCCTATTCCCTATGTAGTGCACTACTTTAGTGCCAGAGCCCTATTCCCTATGTAGTGCACTACTTTCCACCAGAGCCCTATTCCCTATGTAGTGCACTACTTTAGACCAGAGCCCTATTCCCTATGTAGTGCACTACTTTAGACCAGAGCCCTATTCCCTATATAGTGCACTACCTTAGACCAGAGCCCTATTTCCTATATAGTACACTACTTTAGACCAGAGCCCTATTCCCTATGTAGTGCACTACTTTAGACCAGAGCCCTATTTCCTATGTAGTGCACTACTTTAGACCAGAGCCCTATTCCCTATATAGTGCACTACCTTAGACCAGAGCCCTATTTCCTATGTAGTGCACTACTTTAGACCAGAGCCCTATTCCCTATGTAGTGCACTACTTTAGACCAGAGCCCTATTTCCTATGTAGTGCACTACCTTAGACCAGAGCCCTATTCCTATGTAGTGCACTACTTTAGACCAGAGCCCTATTTCCTATGTAGTGCACTACTTTAGACCAGAGCCCTATTCCCTATGTAGTGCACTACTTTAGACCAGAGCCCTATTTCCTATGTAGTGCACTACTTTAGACCAGAGCCCTATTCCCTATGTAGTGCACTACTTTAGACCAGAGCCCTATTTCCTATGTAGTGCACTACTTTAGACCAGAGCCCTATTTCCTAGAGCCCCCTATTCCCTATGTAGTGCACTACTTTAGACCAGAGCCCTATTCCCTATGTAGTGCACTACCTTAGACCAGAGCCCTATTTCCTATGTAGTGCACTACTTTAGACCAGAGCCCTATTCCCTATGTAGTGCACTACTTTAGACCAGAGCCCTATTCCCTATATAGTGCACAACCTTAGACCAGAGCCCTATTTCCTATATAGTGCACTACTTTAGACCAGAGCCCTATTCCCTATATAGTGCACTACCTTAGACCAGAGCCCTATTTCCTATATAGTACACTACTTTAGACCAGAGCCCTATTCCCTATGTAGTGCACTACTTTCCACCAGAGCCCTATTCCCTATGTAGTGCACTACTTTCCACCAGAGCCCTATTCCCTATGTAGTGCACTACTTTAGACCAGAGCCCTATTCCCTATGTAGTGCACTACTTTAGACCAGAGCCCTATTCCCTATATAGTGCACGACCTTAGACCAGAGCCCTTTTCCCAATGTAGTGCACTACTTTAGACCCTAGGAGCGAGAGAGAGGAGATACTGGGTATACACCCTGGGAGAGAGGGGAGATACTGGGTATACACCCTGGGAGAGAGGGGAGATACTGGGTATTCACCCTGGAAGAGAGAGAGGAGATACTGGGTATACACCCTGGGAGAGAGGGGAGATACTGGGTATTCACCCTGGAAGAGAGAGGAGATACTGGGTATGCACCCTGGAAGAGAGAGAGGAGATACTGGGTATGCACCCTGGAAGAGAGAGAGGAGATACTGGGTATACACCCTGGGAGAGAGGGGAGATACTGGGTATGCACCCTGGGAGAGAGAGGAGATACTGGGTATGCACCCTGGGAGAGAGAGAGGAGATACTGGGTATGCACCCTGGGAGAGAGAGGAGATACTGGGTATGCACCCTGGAAGAGAGAGAGGAGATACTGGGTATACACCCTGGGAGAGAGGGGAGATACTGGGTATGCACCCTGGGAGAGAGAGGAGATACTGGGTATGCACCCTGGGAGAGAGAGGAGATACTGGGTATGCACCCTGGAAGAGAGAGAGGAGATACTGGGCATGCACACTGGAAGAGAGAGAGGAGATACTGGGCATGCACCCTGGGAGAGAGGGGAGATACTGGGTATGCACCCTGGGAGAGAGGGGAGATACTGGGTATGCACCCTGGAAGAGAGAGAGGAGATGCTGGGTATGCACCCTGGAAGAGAGGGGAGATACTGGGTATGCACCCTGGAAGAGAGAGAGGAGATACTGGGCATGCACCCTGGGAGAGAGGGGAGATACTGGGTATGCACCCTGGAAGAGAGAGAGGAGATACTGGGCATGCACCCTGGGAGAGAGGGGAGATACTGGGTATGCACCCTGGAAGAGAGAGAGGAGATACTGGGTATGCACCCTGAGAGAGAGAGAGAGAGAGAGAGAGAGAGAGAGAGAGAGAGATGCTGGGTATGCACCCTGAGAGAGAGAGGATATACTTGCTATACACCCTGAGAGAGAGA
>NC_060186.1:3174768-3232268 GCF_021184085.1 Oncorhynchus gorbuscha
TATACACACACACACACACACACACACATACATACACACACACACGCACACACACACACACACACACAACCACAGCCACACTCACACATGCACACACACACACACACACAACCACACAGCCACACTCACACATGCACACACACACACACACACAACCACACAGCCACACTCACACATGCACACACACACACACACAACTGCCTGCAGTGCTGGGTTTTCACTTGGAACGCCAGACAGAGAGGTTGACAGAGAGGTTCCACTTCCAGACAGTTGACAGAGCCACTTCCTCTTCCAGACAGTTGACAGAGCCACTTCCTCTTCCAGACAGTTGACAGAGAGGTTCCACTTCCAGACAGTTGACAGAGCCACTTCCTCTTCCAGACAGTTGACAGAGCGGTTCCACTTCCAGACAGTTGACAGAGCCACTTCCTCTTCCAGACAGTTGACAGAGCGGTTCCACTTCCAGACAGTTGACAGAGCCACTTCCTCTTCCAGACAGTTGACAGAGCCACTTCCTCTTCCAGACAGTTGACAGAGCCACTTCCTCTTCCAGACAGTTGACAGAGACACTTCCTCTTCCAGACAGTTGACAGAGCGGTTCCTCTTCCAGACAGTTGACAGAGCCACTTCCTCTTCCAGACAGTTGACAGAGCCACTTCCTCTTCCAGACAGTTGACAGAGCGGTTCCTCTTCCAGACAGTTGACAGAGCCACTTCCTCTTCCAGACAGTTGACAGAGCCACTTCCACTTCCAGACAGTTGACAGAGAGGTTCCACTTCCAGACAGTTGACAGAGAGGTTCCACTTCCAGACAGTTGACAGAGCCACTTCCTCTTCCAGACAGTTGACAGAGCGGTTCCACTTCCAGACAGTTGACAGAGCCACTTCCTCTTCCAGACAGTTGACAGAGCGGTTCCACTTCCAGACAGTTGACAGAGCCACTTCCTCTTCCAGACAGTTGACAGAGCGGTTCCACTTCCAGACAGTTGACAGAGCCACTTCCTCTTCCAGACAGTTGACAGAGCCACTTCCTCTTCCAGACAGTTGACAGAGCCACTTCCTCTTCCAGACAGTTGACAGAGCCACTTCCTCTTCCAGACAGTTGACAGAGCGGTTCCTCTTCCAGACAGTTGACAGAGCCACTTCCTCTTCCAGACAGTTGACAGAGCGGTTCCTCTTCCAGACAGTTGACAGAGCCACTTCCTCTTCCAGACAGTTGACAGAGCCACTTCCTCTTCCAGACAGTTGACAGAGCGGTTCCACTTCCAGACAGTTGACAGAGCGGTTCCACTTCCAGACAGTTGACAGAGCCACTTCCTCTTCCAGACAGTTGACAGAGCCACTTCCTCTTCCAGACAGTTGACAGAGCCACTTCCTCTTCCAGACAGTTGACAGAGCCACTTCCTCTTCCAGACAGTTGACAGAGCCACTTCCACTTCCAGACAGTTGACAGAGCCACTTCCTCTTCCAGACAGTTGACAGAGCAGAGCCACTTCCTCTTCCAGACAGTTGACAGAGCGGTTCCTCTTCCAGACAGTTGACAGAGCCACTTCCTCTTCCAGACAGTTGACAGAGCGGTTCCACTTCCAGACAGTTGACAGAGAGGTTCCACTTCCAGACAGTTGACAGAGCGGTTCCTCTTCCAGACAGTTGACAGAGCCACTTCCACTTCCAGACAGTTGACAGAGCGGTTCCACTTCCAAACAGTTGACAGAGCGGTTCCACTTCCAGACAGTTGACAGAGAGGTTCCACTTCCAGACAGTTGACAGAGCCACTTCCACTTCCAGACAGTTGACAGAGCCACTTCCAGACCGTTGACAGAGAGGTTCCACTTCCAGACAGTTGACAGAGAGGTTCCACTTCCAGACAGTTGACAGAGCCACTTCCACTTCCAGACAGTTGACAGAGCGGTTCCACTTCCAGACAGTTGACAGAGAGGTTCCACTTCCAGACAGTTGACAGAGCCACTTCCTCTTCCAGACAGTTGACAGAGCCAGACAGTTGACAGAGCCACTCCACTTCCAGACAGTTGACAGAGCCACTTCCTCTTCCAGACAGTTGACAGAGCCAGACAGTTGACCCACTTCCAGACAGTTGACCACTTCCACTTCCAGACAGTTGACAGAGCCACTTCCAGACAGTTGACAGAGAGGTTCCACTTCCAGACAGTTGACAGAGCCACTTCCTCTTCCAGACAGTTGACAGAGCCACTTCCTCTTCCAGACAGTTGACAGAGAGTTCCTCTTCCAGACAGTTGACAGAGCCACTTCCTCTTCCAGACAGTTGACAGAGCCACTTCCAGACAGTTGACAGAGCCACTTCCACTTCCAGACAGTTGACAGAGAGGTTCCTCTTCCAGACAGTTGACAGAGCCACTTCCACTTCCAGACAGTTGACAGAGAGGTTCCTCTTCCAGACAGTTGACAGAGCCACTTCCAGACAGTTGACAGAGCGGTTCCACTTCCAGACAGTTGACAGAGAGGTTCCACTTCCAGACAGTTGACAGAGCGGTTCCACTTCCAGACAGTTAACAGAGCCACTTCCTCTTCCAGACAGTTGACAGAGAGGTTACACTTCCAGACAGTTGACAGAGCCACTTCCAGACAGTTGCAGAGAGGTTCCACTTCCAGACAGTTGACAGAGAGGTTCCACTTCCAGACAGTTGACAGAGCCACTTCCTCTTCCAGACAGTTGACAGAGCCACTTCCTCTTCCAGACAGTTGACAGAGCCACTTCCACTTCCAGACAGTTGACAGAGCCACTTCCACTTCCAGACAGTTGACAGAGCGGTTCCACTTCCAGACAGTTGACAGAGCCACTTCCACTTCCAGACAGTTGACAGAGAGGTTCCACTTCCAGACAGTTGACAGAGAGGTTCCACTTCCAGACAGTTCACAGAGCCACTTCCACCTCCAGACAGTTGACAGAGCGGTTCCACTTCCAGACAGTTGACAGAGAGGTTCCTCTTCCAGACAGTTGACAGAGCGGTTCCACTTCCAGACAGTTGACAGAGCGGTTCCACTTCCAGACAGTTGACAGAGAGGTTCCTCTTCCAGACAGTTGACCAGACAGTTGACAGAGCCACTTTCACTTCCAGACAGTTGACAGAGAGGTTCCACTTCCAGACAGTTGACAGAGCCACTTCCTCTTCCAGACAGTTGACCGAGCGCTTCCTCTTCCAGACAGTTGACAGAGCCACTTTCACTTCCAGACAGTTGACAGAGCCACTTCCTCTTCCAGACAGTTGACAGAGCCACTTCCTCTTCCAGACAGTTGACAGAGCCACTTCCTCTTCCAGACAGTTGACCGAGCGCTTCCTCTTCCAGACAGTTGACAGAGCCACTTCCTCTTCCAGACAGTTGACAGAGCCACTTCCTCTTCCAGACAGTTGACAGAGCCACTTCCTCTTCCAGACAGTTGACAGAGCCACTTCCTCTTCCAGACAGTTGACAGAGCGGTTCCACTTCCAAACAGTTGACAGAGCGGTTCCACTTCCAGACAGTTGACAGAGAGGTTCCACTTCCAGACAGTTGACAGAGCCACTTCCACTTCCAGACAGTTGACAGAGCCACTTCCAGACCGTTGACAGAGAGGTTCCACTTCCAGACAGTTGACAGAGAGGTTCCACTTCCAGACAGTTGACAGAGCCACTTCCACTTCCAGACAGTTGACAGAGCGGTTCCACTTCCAGACAGTTGACAGAGAGGTTCCACTTCCAGACAGTTGACAGAGCCACTTCCTCTTCCAGACAGTTGACAGAGAGGTTCCTCTTCCAGACAGTTGACAGAGCCACTTCCACTTCCAGACAGTTGACAGAGCCACTTCCTCTTCCAGACAGTTGACAGAGCCACTTCCAGACAGTTGACAGAGAGGTTCCACTTCCAGACAGTTGACAGAGTCACTTCCACTTCCAGACAGTTGACAGAGCCACTTCCAGACAGTTGACAGAGAGGTTCCACTTCCAGACAGTTGACAGAGCCACTTCCTCTTCCAGACAGTTGACAGAGCCACTTCCTCTTCCAGACAGTTGACAGAGAGGTTCCTCTTCCAGACAGTTGACAGAGCCACTTCCTCTTCCAGACAGTTGACAGAGCCACTTCCAGACAGTTGACAGAGCCACTTCCACTTCCAGACAGTTGACAGAGAGGTTCCTCTTCCAGACAGTTGACAGAGCCACTTCCACTTCCAGACAGTTGACAGAGAGGTTCCTCTTCCAGACAGTTGACAGAGCCACTTCCAGACAGTTGACAGAGCGGTTCCACTTCCAGACAGTTGACAGAGAGGTTCCACTTCCAGACAGTTGACAGAGCGGTTCCACTTCCAGACAGTTAACAGAGCCACTTCCTCTTCCAGACAGTTGACAGAGAGGTTACACTTCCAGACAGTTGACAGAGAGGTTCCACTTCCAGACAGTTGCAGAGAGGTTCCACTTCCAGACAGTTGACAGAGAGGTTCCACTTCCAGACAGTTGACAGAGCCACTTCCTCTTCCAGACAGTTGACAGAGCCACTTCCTCTTCCAGACAGTTGACAGAGCCACTTCCACTTCCAGACAGTTGACAGAGCCACTTCCACTTCCAGACAGTTGACAGAGCGGTTCCACTTCCAGACAGTTGACAGAGCCACTTCCACTTCCAGACAGTTGACAGAGAGGTTCCACTTCCAGACAGTTGACAGAGAGGTTCCACTTCCAGACAGTTCACAGAGCCACTTCCACCTCCAGACAGTTGACAGAGCGGTTCCACTTCCAGACAGTTGACAGAGAGGTTCCTCTTCCAGACAGTTGACAGAGCGGTTCCACTTCCAGACAGTTGACAGAGCGGTTCCACTTCCAGACAGTTGACAGAGAGGTTCCTCTTCCAGACAGTTGACAGAGCCACTTTCACTTCCAGACAGTTGACAGAGCCACTTTCACTTCCAGACAGTTGACAGAGAGGTTCCACTTCCAGACAGTTGACAGAGCCACTTCCTCTTCCAGACAGTTGACCGAGCGCTTCCTCTTCCAGACAGTTGACAGAGCCACTTTCACTTCCAGACAGTTGACAGAGCCACTTCCTCTTCCAGACAGTTGACAGAGCCACTTCCTCTTCCAGACAGTTGACAGAGCCACTTCCTCTTCCAGACAGTTGACCGAGCGCTTCCTCTTCCAGACAGTTGACAGAGCCACTTCCTCTTCCAGACAGTTGACAGAGCCACTTCCTCTTCCAGACAGTTGACAGAGCCACTTCCTCTTCCAGACAGTTGACAGAGCCACTTCCTCTTCCAGACAGTTGACAGAGCGGTTCCTCTTCCAGACAGTTGACAGAGCCACTTCCTCTTCCAGACAGTTGACAGAGCCACTTCCACTTCCAGACAGTTGACAGAGCCACTTCCTCTTCCAGACAGTTGACTAAAACGACGAGCAACAGTTACTGACAACCATGTCTGTTGATTTGTTTTTCCCCCAGAAGTTTTCATGTCATTAGTCATTGAACTGGTCAAATGGACTTGTTCTCCTCCTCTCTAGTCAGTCTAGTCAGCCTTCAGTTTAACGTTGTTCTCCTCCTCTCTAGTCAGTCTAGTCAGCCTTCAGTTTAACGTTGTTCACCTCCTCTCTAGTCAGTCTAGTCAGCCTTCAGTTTAACATTGTTCACCTCCTCTCTAGTCAGTCTAGTCAGCCTTCAGTTTAACATTGTTCACCTCCTCTCTAGTCAGTCTAGTCAGCCTTCAGTTTAACGTTGTTCTCCTCCTCTCTAGTCAGTCTAGTCAGCCTTCAGTTTAACGTTGTTCTCCTCCTCTCTAGTCAGCCTTCAGTTTAACGTTGTTCTCCTCCTCTCTAGTCAGTCTAGTCAGCCTTCAGTTTAACGTTGTTCTCCTCCTCTCTAGTCAGTCTAGTCAGCCTTCAGTTTAACGTTGTTCTCCTCCTCTCTAGTCAGCCTTCAGTTTAACGTTGTTCTCCTCCTCTCTAGTCAGTCTAGTCAGCCTTCAGTTTAACGTTGTTCACCTCCTCTCTAGTCAGCCTTCAGTTTAACGTTGTTCTCCTCCTCTCTAGTCAGTCTAGTCAGCCTTCAGTTTAACGTTGTTCACCTCCTCTCTAGTCAGCCTTCAGTTTAACGTTGTTCTCCTCCTCTCTAGTCAGTCTAGTCAGCCTTCAGTTTAACGTTGTTCTCCTCCTCTCTAGTCAGCCTTCAGTTTAACGTTGTTCTCCTCCTCTCTAGTCAGCCTTCAGTTTAACGTTGTTCTCCTCCTCTCTAGTCAGTCTAGTCAGCCTTCAGTTTAACGTTGTTCTCCTCCTCTCTAGTCAGTCTAGTCAGCCTTCAGTTTAACGTTGTTCACCTCCTCTCTAGTCAGCCTTCAGTTTAACGTTGTTCCCCTCCTCTCTAGTCAGTCTAGACAGCCTTCAGTTTAACGTTGTTCTCCTCCTCTCTAGTCAGTCTAGTCAGCCTTCAGTTTAACGTTGTTCACCTCCTCTCTAGTCAGTCTAGTTAGCCTTCAGTTTAACGTTGTTCTCCTCCTCTCTAGTCAGCCTTCAGTTTAATGTTGTTCTCCTCCTCTCTAGTCAGTCTAGTCAGCCTTCAGTTTAACGTTGTTCTCCTCTCTAGTCAGTCTAGTCAGCCTTCAGTTTAACGTTGTTCTCCTCTCTAGTCAGCCTTCAGTTTAACGTTGTTCACCTCCTCTCTAGTCAGCCTTCAGTTTAATGTTGTTCTCCTCCTCTCTAGTCAGTCTAGTCAGCCTTCAGTTTAACGTTGTTCTCCTCTCTAGTCAGTCTAGTCAGCCTTCAGTTTAACGTTGTTCTCCTCCTCTCTAGTCAGTCTAGTCAGCCTTCAGTTTAACGTTGTTCTCCTCCTCTCTAGTCAGTCTAGTCAGCCTTCAGTTTAACGTTGTTCTCCTCCTCTCTAGTCAGTCTAGTCAGCCTTCAGTTTAACGTTGTTCTCCTCCTCTCTAGTCAGTCTAGTCAGCCTTCAGTTTAACGTTGTTCTCCTCTCTAGTCAGTCTAGTCAGCCTTCAGTTTAACGTTGTTCTCCTCCTCTCTAGTCAGCCTTCAGTTTAACGTTGTTCTCCTCCTCTCTAGTCAGTCTAGTCAGCCTTCAGTTTAACGTTGTTCTCCTCCTCTCTAGTCAGTCTAGTCAGCCTTCAGTTTAACGTTGTTCTCCTCCTCTCTAGTCAGTCTAGTCAGCCTTCAGTTTAACGTTGTTCTCCTCCTCTCTAGTCAGTCTAGTCAGCCTTCAGTTTAATGTTGTTCTCCTCCTCTCTAGTCAGCCTTCAGTTTAACGTTGTTCTCCTCCTCTCTAGTCAGCCTTCAGTTTAACGTTGTTCTCCTCCTCTCTAGTCAGTCTAGTCAGCCTTCAGTTTAACGTTGTTCACCTCCTCTCTAGTCAGTCTAGTTAGCCTTCAGTTTAACGTTGTTCTCCTCCTCTCTAGTCAGCCTTCAGTTTAACGTTGTTCTCCTCTCTAGTCAGTCTAGTCAGCCTTCAGTTTAACGTTGTTCTCCTCCTCTCTAGTCAGTCTAGTCAGCCTTCAGTTTAACGTTGTTCTCCTCTCTAGTCAGCCTTCAGTTTAACGTTGTTCACCTCCTCTCTAGTCAGCCTTCAGTTTAATGTTGTTCTCCTCCTCTCTAGTCAGTCTAGTCAGCCTTCAGTTTAACGTTGTTCTCCTCTCTAGTCAGTCTAGTCAGCCTTCAGTTTAACGTTGTTCTCCTCCTCTCTAGTCAGTCTAGTCAGCCTTCAGTTTAACGTTGTTCTCCTCCTCTCTAGTCAGTCTAGTCAGCCTTCAGTTTAACGTTGTTCTCCTCCTCTCTAGTCAGTCTAGTCAGCCTTCAGTTTAACGTTGTTCTCCTCCTCTCTAGTCAGTCTAGTCAGCCTTCAGTTTAACGTTGTTCTCCTCTCTAGTCAGTCTAGTCAGCCTTCAGTTTAACGTTGTTCTCCTCCTCTCTAGTCAGCCTTCAGTTTAACATTGTTCACCTCCTCTCTAGTCAGTCTAGTCAGCCTTCAGTTTAACGTTGTTCTCCTCCTCTCTAGTCAGTCTAGTCAGCCTTCAGTTTAACGTTGTTCTCCTCCTCTCTAGTCAGCCTTCAGTTTAACGTTGTTCTCCTCCTCTCTAGTCAGTCTAGTCAGCCTTCAGTTTAACGTTGTTCACCTCCTCTCTAGTCAGCCTTCAGTTTAACGTTGTTCTCCTCCTCTAGTCAGTCTAGTCAGCCTTCAGTTTAACGTTGTTCACCTCCTCTCTAGTCAGCCTTCAGTTTAACGTTGTTCTCCTCCTCTCTAGTCAGTCTAGTCAGCCTTCAGTTTAACGTTGTTCTCCTCCTCTCTAGTCAGCCTTCAGTTTAACGTTGTTCTCCTCCTCTCTAGTCAGCCTTCAGTTTAACGTTGTTCTCCTCCTCTCTAGTCAGTCTAGTCAGCCTTCAGTTTAACGTTGTTCTCCTCCTCTCTAGTCAGTCTAGTCAGCCTTCAGTTTAACGTTGTTCACCTCCTCTCTAGTCAGCCTTCAGTTTAACGTTGTTCCCCTCCTCTCTAGTCAGTCTAGTCAGCCTTCAGTTTAACGTTGTTCTCCTCCTCTCTAGTCAGTCTAGTCAGCCTTCAGTTTAACGTTGTTCACCTCCTCTCTAGTCAGTCTAGTTAGCCTTCAGTTTAACGTTGTTCTCCTCCTCTCTAGTCAGCCTTCAGTTTAATGTTGTTCTCCTCCTCTCTAGTCAGTCTAGTCAGCCTTCAGTTTAACGTTGTTCTCCTCTCTAGTCAGTCTAGTCAGCCTTCAGTTTAACGTTGTTCTCCTCTCTAGTCAGCCTTCAGTTTAACGTTGTTCACCTCCTCTCTAGTCAGCCTTCAGTTTAATGTTGTTCTCCTCCTCTCTAGTCAGTCTAGTCAGCCTTCAGTTTAACGTTGTTCTCCTCTCTAGTCAGTCTAGTCAGCCTTCAGTTTAACGTTGTTCTCCTCCTCTCTAGTCAGTCTAGTCAGCCTTCAGTTTAACGTTGTTCTCCTCCTCTCTAGTCAGTCTAGTCAGCCTTCAGTTTAACGTTGTTCTCCTCTCTAGTCAGTCTAGTCAGCCTTCAGTTTAACGTTGTTCTCCTCCTCTCTAGTCAGCCTTCAGTTTAACGTTGTTCTCCTCCTCTCTAGTCAGTCTAGTCAGCCTTCAGTTTAACGTTGTTCTCCTCTCTAGTCAGTCTAGTCAGCCTTCAGTTTAACGTTGTTCTCCTCTCTAGTCAGCCTTCAGTTTAACGTTGTTCACCTCCTCTCTAGTCAGCCTTCAGTTTAATGTTGTTCTCCTCCTCTCTAGTCAGTCTAGTCAGCCTTCAGTTTAACGTTGTTCTCCTCTCTAGTCAGTCTAGTCAGCCTTCAGTTTAACGTTGTTCTCCTCCTCTCTAGTCAGTCTAGTCAGCCTTCAGTTTAACGTTGTTCTCCTCCTCTCTAGTCAGTCTAGTCAGCCTTCAGTTTAACGTTGTTCTCCTCTCTAGTCAGTCTAGTCAGCCTTCAGTTTAACGTTGTTCTCCTCCTCTCTAGTCAGCCTTCAGTTTAACGTTGTTCTCCTCCTCTCTAGTCAGTCTAGTCAGCCTTCAGTTTAACGTTGTTCTCCTCCTCTCTAGTCAGTCTAGTCAGCCTTCAGTTTAATGTTGTTCTCCTCCTCTCTAGTCAGTCTAGTCAGCCTTCAGTTTAACGTTGTTCTCCTCCTCTCTAGTCAGTCTAGTCAGCCTTCAGTTTAACGTTGTTCTCCTCCTCTCTAGTCAGCCTTCAGTTTAACGTTGTTCTCCTCCTCTCTAGTCAGCCTTCAGTTTAACGTTGTTCTCCTCCTCTCTAGTCAGTCTAGTCAGCCTTCAGTTTAACGTTGTTCACCTCCTCTCTAGTCAGTCTAGTTAGCCTTCAGTTTAACATTGTTCTCCTCCTCTCTAGTCAGCCTTCAGTTTAACGTTGTTCTCCTCTCTAGTCAGTCTAGTCAGCCTTCAGTTTAACGTTGTTCTCCTCCTCTCTAGTCAGTCTAGTCAGCCTTCAGTTTAACGTTGTTCTCCTCTCTAGTCAGCCTTCAGTTTAACGTTGTTCACCTCCTCTCTAGTCAGCCTTCAGTTTAATGTTGTTCTCCTCCTCTCTAGTCAGTCTAGTCAGCCTTCAGTTTAACGTTGTTCTCCTCCTCTCTAGTCAGTCTAGTCAGCCTTCAGTTTAACGTTGTTCTCCTCCTCTCTAGTCAGTCTAGTCAGCCTTCAGTTTAACGTTATTCTCCTCCTCTCTAGTCAGTCTAGTCAGCCTTCAGTTTAACGTTGTTCTCCTCCTCTCTAGTCAGTCTAGTCAGCCTTCAGTTTAACGTTGTTCTCCTCTCTAGTCAGTCTAGTCAGCCTTCAGTTTAACGTTGTTCTCCTCCTCTCTAGTCAGCCTTCAGTTTAACGTTGTTCTCCTCCTCTCTAGTCAGTCTAGTCAGCCTTCAGTTTAACGTTGTTCTCCTCTCTAGTCAGTCTAGTCAGCCTTCAGTTTAACGTTGTTCTCCTCTCTAGTCAGCCTTCAGTTTAACGTTGTTCACCTCCTCTCTAGTCAGCCTTCAGTTTAATGTTGTTCTCCTCCTCTCTAGTCAGTCTAGTCAGCCTTCAGTTTAACGTTGTTCTCCTCTCTAGTCAGTCTAGTCAGCCTTCAGTTTAACGTTGTTCTCCTCCTCTCTAGTCAGTCTAGTCAGCCTTCAGTTTAACGTTGTTCTCCTCCTCTCTAGTCAGTCTAGTCAGCCTTCAGTTTAACGTTGTTCTCCTCTCTAGTCAGTCTAGTCAGCCTTCAGTTTAACGTTGTTCTCCTCCTCTCTAGTCAGCCTTCAGTTTAACGTTGTTCTCCTCCTCTCTAGTCAGTCTAGTCAGCCTTCAGTTTAACGTTGTTCTCCTCCTCTCTAGTCAGTCTAGTCAGCCTTCAGTTTAATGTTGTTCTCCTCCTCTCTAGTCAGTCTAGTCAGCCTTCAGTTTAACGTTGTTCTCCTCCTCTCTAGTCAGTCTAGTCAGCCTTCAGTTTAACGTTGTTCTCCTCCTCTCTAGTCAGCCTTCAGTTTAACGTTGTTCTCCTCCTCTCTAGTCAGCCTTCAGTTTAACGTTGTTCTCCTCCTCTCTAGTCAGTCTAGTCAGCCTTCAGTTTAACGTTGTTCACCTCCTCTCTAGTCAGTCTAGTTAGCCTTCAGTTTAACATTGTTCTCCTCCTCTCTAGTCAGCCTTCAGTTTAACGTTGTTCTCCTCTCTAGTCAGTCTAGTCAGCCTTCAGTTTAACGTTGTTCTCCTCCTCTCTAGTCAGTCTAGTCAGCCTTCAGTTTAACGTTGTTCTCCTCTCTAGTCAGCCTTCAGTTTAACGTTGTTCACCTCCTCTCTAGTCAGCCTTCAGTTTAATGTTGTTCTCCTCCTCTCTAGTCAGTCTAGTCAGCCTTCAGTTTAACGTTGTTCTCCTCCTCTCTAGTCAGTCTAGTCAGCCTTCAGTTTAACGTTGTTCTCCTCCTCTCTAGTCAGTCTAGTCAGCCTTCAGTTTAACGTTATTCTCCTCCTCTCTAGTCAGTCTAGTCAGCCTTCAGTTTAACGTTGTTCTCCTCCTCTCTAGTCAGTCTAGTCAGCCTTCAGTTTAACGTTGTTCTCCTCCTCTCTAGTCAGTCTAGTCAGCCTTCAGTTTAATGTTGTTCTCCTCTCTAGTCAGTCTAGTCAGCCTTCAGTTTAACGTTGTTCTCCTCCTCTCTAGTCAGCCTTCAGTTTAATGTTGTTCTCCTCCTCTCTAGTCAGTCTAGTCAGCCTTCAGTTTAACGTTGTTCTCCTCCTCTCTAGTCAGTCTAGTCAGCCTTCAGTTTAACGTTGTTCTCCTCCTCTCTAGTCAGTCTAGTCAGCCTTCAGTTTAACGTTGTTCTCCTCCTCTCTAGTCAGTCTAGTCAGCCTTCAGTTTAACGTTGTTCTCCTCCTCTCTAGTCAGCCTTCAGTTTAACGTTGTTCTCCTCCTCTCTAGTCAGCCTTCAGTTTAACGTTGTTCTCCTCCTCTCTAGTCAGTCTAGTCAGCCTTCAGTTTAACGTTGTTCTCCTCCTCTCTAGTCAGTCTAGTCAGCCTTCAGTTTAACGTTGTTCTCCTCCTCTCTAGTCAGCCTTCAGTTTAACGTTGTTCTCCTCCTCTCTAGTCAGTCTAGTCAGCCTTCAGTTTAACGTTGTTCTCCTCCTCTCTAGTCAGTCTAGTCAGCCTTCAGTTTAACGTTGTTCTCCTCCTCTCTAGTCAGCCTTCAGTTTAACGTTGTTCTCCTCCTCTCTAGTCAGCCTTCAGTTTAACGTTGTTCTCCTCTCTAGTCAGTCTAGTCAGCCTTCAGTTTAACGTTGTTCTCCTCCTCTCTAGTCAGTCTAGTCAGCCTTCAGTTTAACGTTGTTCTCCTCCTCTCTAGTCAGTCTAGTCAGCCTTCAGTTTAACCATTGTTCTCCTCCTCTCTAGTCAGTCTAGTCAGCCTTCAGTTTAACGTTGTTCTCCTCCTCTCTAGTCAGTCTAGTCAGCCTTCAGTTTAACGTTGTTCTCCTCCTCTAGTCAGCCTTCAGTTTAACGTTGTTCTCCTCTCTAGTCAGCCTTCAGTTTAACGTTGTTCTCCTCCTCTCTAGTCAGTCTAGTCAGCCTTCAGTTTAACGTTGTTCTCCTCCTCTCTAGTCAGTCTAGTCAGCCTTCAGTTTAACATTGTTCTCCTCCTCTCTAGTCAGTCTAGTCAGCCTTCATTTTAACATTGTTCTCCTCCTCTCTAGTCAGCCTTCAGTTTAACGTTGTTCTCCTCCTCTCTAGTCAGTCTAGTCAGCCTTCAGTTTAACGTTGTTCTCCTCCTCTCTAGTCAGCCTTCAGTTTAACGTTGTTCTCCTCCTCTCTAGTCAGCCTTCAGTTTAACGTTGTTCTCCTCCTCTCTAGTCAGTCTAGTCAGCCTTCAGTTTAACGTTGTTCTCCTCCTCTCTAGTCAGTCTAGTCAGCCTTCAGTTTAACGTTGTTCTCCTCCTCTCTAGTCAGTCTAGTCAGCCTTCAGTTTAACATTGTTCTCCTCCTATCTAGTCAGCCTTCAGTTTAACGTTGTTCTCCTCCTCTCTAGTCAGTCTAGTCAGCCTTCAGTTTAACGTTGTTCTCCTCCTCTCTAGTCAGTCTAGTCAGCCTTCAGTTTAACGTTGTTCTCCTCTCTAGTCAGTCTAGTCAGCCTTCAGTTTAACGTTGTTCACCTCCTCTCTAGTCAGCCTTCAGTTTAACGTTGTTCTCCTCTCTAGTCAGTCTAGTCAGCCTTCAGTTTAACGTTGTTCTCCTCCTCTCTAGTCAGCCTTCAGTTTAACGTTGTTCTCCTCCTCTCTAGTCAGTCTAGTCAGCCTTCAGTTTAACGTTGTTCACCTCCTCTCTAGTCAGTCTAGTTAGCCTTCAGTTTAACGTTGTTCTCCTCCTCTCTAGTCAGCCTTCAGTTTAACGTTGTTCTCCTCTCTAGTCAGTCTAGTCAGCCTTCAGTTTAACGTTGTTCTCCTCCTCTCTAGTCAGTCTAGTCAGCCTTCAGTTTAACGTTGTTCTCCTCTCTAGTCAGCCTTCAGTTTAACGTTGTTCACCTCCTCTCTAGTCAGCCTTCAGTTTAATGTTGTTCTCCTCCTCTCTAGTCAGTCTAGTCAGCCTTCAGTTTAACGTTGTTCTCCTCTCTAGTCAGTCTAGTCAGCCTTCAGTTTAACGTTGTTCTCCTCCTCTCTAGTCAGTCTAGTCAGCCTTCAGTTTAACGTTGTTCTCCTCCTCTCTAGTCAGTCTAGTCAGCCTTCAGTTTAACGTTGTTCTCCTCCTCTCTAGTCAGTCTAGTCAGCCTTCAGTTTAACGTTGTTCTCCTCCTCTCTAGTCAGTCTAGTCAGCCTTCAGTTTAACGTTGTTCTCCTCTCTAGTCAGTCTAGTCAGCCTTCAGTTTAACGTTGTTCTCCTCCTCTCTAGTCAGCCTTCAGTTTAACATTGTTCACCTCCTCTCTAGTCAGTCTAGTCAGCCTTCAGTTTAACGTTGTTCTCCTCCTCTCTAGTCAGTCTAGTCAGCCTTCAGTTTAACGTTGTTCTCCTCCTCTCTAGTCAGCCTTCAGTTTAACGTTGTTCTCCTCCTCTCTAGTCAGTCTAGTCAGCCTTCAGTTTAACGTTGTTCACCTCCTCTCTAGTCAGCCTTCAGTTTAACGTTGTTCTCCTCCTCTAGTCAGTCTAGTCAGCCTTCAGTTTAACGTTGTTCACCTCCTCTCTAGTCAGCCTTCAGTTTAACGTTGTTCTCCTCCTCTCTAGTCAGTCTAGTCAGCCTTCAGTTTAACGTTGTTCTCCTCCTCTCTAGTCAGCCTTCAGTTTAACGTTGTTCTCCTCCTCTCTAGTCAGCCTTCAGTTTAACGTTGTTCTCCTCCTCTCTAGTCAGTCTAGTCAGCCTTCAGTTTAACGTTGTTCTCCTCCTCTCTAGTCAGTCTAGTCAGCCTTCAGTTTAACGTTGTTCACCTCCTCTCTAGTCAGCCTTCAGTTTAACGTTGTTCCCCTCCTCTCTAGTCAGTCTAGTCAGCCTTCAGTTTAACGTTGTTCTCCTCCTCTCTAGTCAGTCTAGTCAGCCTTCAGTTTAACGTTGTTCACCTCCTCTCTAGTCAGTCTAGTTAGCCTTCAGTTTAACGTTGTTCTCCTCCTCTCTAGTCAGCCTTCAGTTTAATGTTGTTCTCCTCCTCTCTAGTCAGTCTAGTCAGCCTTCAGTTTAACGTTGTTCTCCTCTCTAGTCAGTCTAGTCAGCCTTCAGTTTAACGTTGTTCTCCTCTCTAGTCAGCCTTCAGTTTAACGTTGTTCACCTCCTCTCTAGTCAGCCTTCAGTTTAATGTTGTTCTCCTCCTCTCTAGTCAGTCTAGTCAGCCTTCAGTTTAACGTTGTTCTCCTCTCTAGTCAGTCTAGTCAGCCTTCAGTTTAACGTTGTTCTCCTCCTCTCTAGTCAGTCTAGTCAGCCTTCAGTTTAACGTTGTTCTCCTCCTCTCTAGTCAGTCTAGTCAGCCTTCAGTTTAACGTTGTTCTCCTCCTCTCTAGTCAGTCTAGTCAGCCTTCAGTTTAACGTTGTTCTCCTCCTCTCTAGTCAGCCTTCAGTTTAACGTTGTTCTCCTCCTCTCTAGTCAGTCTAGTCAGCCTTCAGTTTAACGTTGTTCTCCTCTCTAGTCAGTCTAGTCAGCCTTCAGTTTAACGTTGTTCTCCTCTCTAGTCAGCCTTCAGTTTAACGTTGTTCACCTCCTCTCTAGTCAGCCTTCAGTTTAATGTTGTTCTCCTCCTCTCTAGTCAGTCTAGTCAGCCTTCAGTTTAACGTTGTTCTCCTCTCTAGTCAGTCTAGTCAGCCTTCAGTTTAACGTTGTTCTCCTCCTCTCTAGTCAGTCTAGTCAGCCTTCAGTTTAACGTTGTTCTCCTCCTCTCTAGTCAGTCTAGTCAGCCTTCAGTTTAACGTTGTTCTCCTCTCTAGTCAGTCTAGTCAGCCTTCAGTTTAACGTTGTTCTCCTCCTCTCTAGTCAGCCTTCAGTTTAACGTTGTTCTCCTCCTCTCTAGTCAGTCTAGTCAGCCTTCAGTTTAATGTTGTTCTCCTCCTCTCTAGTCAGTCTAGTCAGCCTTCAGTTTAACGTTGTTCTCCTCCTCTCTAGTCAGTCTAGTCAGCCTTCAGTTTAACGTTGTTCTCCTCCTCTCTAGTCAGCCTTCAGTTTAACGTTGTTCTCCTCCTCTCTAGTCAGCCTTCAGTTTAACGTTGTTCTCCTCCTCTCTAGTCAGTCTAGTCAGCCTTCAGTTTAACGTTGTTCACCTCCTCTCTAGTCAGTCTAGTTAGCCTTCAGTTTAACATTGTTCTCCTCCTCTCTAGTCAGCCTTCAGTTTAACGTTGTTCTCCTCTCTAGTCAGTCTAGTCAGCCTTCAGTTTAACGTTGTTCTCCTCCTCTCTAGTCAGTCTAGTCAGCCTTCAGTTTAACGTTGTTCTCCTCTCTAGTCAGCCTTCAGTTTAACGTTGTTCACCTCCTCTCTAGTCAGCCTTCAGTTTAATGTTGTTCTCCTCCTCTCTAGTCAGTCTAGTCAGCCTTCAGTTTAACGTTGTTCTCCTCCTCTCTAGTCAGTCTAGTCAGCCTTCAGTTTAACGTTGTTCTCCTCCTCTCTAGTCAGTCTAGTCAGCCTTCAGTTTAACGTTATTCTCCTCCTCTCTAGTCAGTCTAGTCAGCCTTCAGTTTAACGTTGTTCTCCTCCTCTCTAGTCAGTCTAGTCAGCCTTCAGTTTAACGTTGTTCTCCTCTCTAGTCAGTCTAGTCAGCCTTCAGTTTAACGTTGTTCTCCTCCTCTCTAGTCAGCCTTCAGTTTAACGTTGTTCTCCTCCTCTCTAGTCAGTCTAGTCAGCCTTCAGTTTAACGTTGTTCTCCTCTCTAGTCAGTCTAGTCAGCCTTCAGTTTAACGTTGTTCTCCTCTCTAGTCAGCCTTCAGTTTAACGTTGTTCACCTCCTCTCTAGTCAGCCTTCAGTTTAATGTTGTTCTCCTCCTCTCTAGTCAGTCTAGTCAGCCTTCAGTTTAACGTTGTTCTCCTCTCTAGTCAGTCTAGTCAGCCTTCAGTTTAACGTTGTTCTCCTCCTCTCTAGTCAGCCTTCAGTTTAACGTTGTTCTCCTCCTCTAGTCAGTCTAGTCAGCCTTCAGTTTAACGTTGTTCTCCTCCTCTCTAGTCAGTCTAGTCAGCCTTCAGTTTAATGTTGTTTCTCCTCCTCTCTAGTCAGTCTAGTCAGCCTTCAGTTTAACGTTGTTCTCCTCCTCTCTAGTCAGTCTAGTCAGCCTTCAGTTTAACGTTGTTCTCCTCCTCTCTAGTCAGCCTTCAGTTTAACGTTGTTCTCCTCCTCTCTAGTCAGCCTTCAGTTTAACGTTGTTCTCCTCCTCTCTAGTCAGTCTAGTCAGCCTTCAGTTTAACGTTGTTCACCTCCTCTCTAGTCAGTCTAGTTAGCCTTCAGTTTAACATTGTTCTCCTCCTCTCTAGTCAGCCTTCAGTTTAACGTTGTTCTCCTCTCTAGTCAGTCTAGTCAGCCTTCAGTTTAACGTTGTTCTCCTCCTCTCTAGTCAGTCTAGTCAGCCTTCAGTTTAACGTTGTTCTCCTCTCTAGTCAGCCTTCAGTTTAACGTTGTTCACCTCCTCTCTAGTCAGCCTTCAGTTTAATGTTGTTCTCCTCCTCTCTAGTCAGTCTAGTCAGCCTTCAGTTTAACGTTGTTCTCCTCCTCTCTAGTCAGTCTAGTCAGCCTTCAGTTTAACGTTGTTCTCCTCCTCTCTAGTCAGTCTAGTCAGCCTTCAGTTTAACGTTATTCTCCTCCTCTCTAGTCAGTCTAGTCAGCCTTCAGTTTAACGTTGTTCTCCTCCTCTCTAGTCAGTCTAGTCAGCCTTCAGTTTAACGTTGTTCTCCTCCTCTCTAGTCAGTCTAGTCAGCCTTCAGTTTAATGTTGTTCTCCTCTCTAGTCAGTCTAGTCAGCCTTCAGTTTAACGTTGTTCTCCTCCTCTCTAGTCAGCCTTCAGTTTAATGTTGTTCTCCTCCTCTCTAGTCAGTCTAGTCAGCCTTCAGTTTAACGTTGTTCTCCTCCTCTCTAGTCAGTCTAGTCAGCCTTCAGTTTAACGTTGTTCTCCTCCTCTCTAGTCAGTCTAGTCAGCCTTCAGTTTAACGTTGTTCTCCTCCTCTCTAGTCAGTCTAGTCAGCCTTCAGTTTAACGTTGTTCTCCTCCTCTCTAGTCAGCCTTCAGTTTAACGTTGTTCTCCTCCTCTCTAGTCAGCCTTCAGTTTAACGTTGTTCTCCTCCTCTCTAGTCAGTCTAGTCAGCCTTCAGTTTAACGTTGTTCTCCTCCTCTCTAGTCAGTCTAGTCAGCCTTCAGTTTAACGTTGTTCTCCTCCTCTCTAGTCAGCCTTCAGTTTAACGTTGTTCTCCTCCTCTCTAGTCAGTCTAGTCAGCCTTCAGTTTAACGTTGTTCTCCTCCTCTCTAGTCAGTCTAGTCAGCCTTCAGTTTAACGTTGTTCTCCTCCTCTAGTCAGCCTTCAGTTTAACGTTGTTCTCCTCTCTAGTCAGCCTTCAGTTTAACGTTGTTCTCCTCTCTAGTCAGTCTAGTCAGCCTTCAGTTTAACGTTGTTCTCCTCCTCTCTAGTCAGTCTAGTCAGCCTTCAGTTTAACGTTGTTCTCCTCCTCTCTAGTCAGTCTAGTCAGCCTTCAGTTTAACCATTGTTCTCCTCCTCTCTAGTCAGTCTAGTCAGCCTTCAGTTTAACGTTGTTCTCCTCCTCTCTAGTCAGTCTAGTCAGCCTTCAGTTTAACGTTGTTCTCCTCCTCTAGTCAGCCTTCAGTTTAACGTTGTTCTCCTCTCTAGTCAGCCTTCAGTTTAACGTTGTTCTCCTCCTCTCTAGTCAGTCTAGTCAGCCTTCAGTTTAACGTTGTTCTCCTCCTCTCTAGTCAGTCTAGTCAGCCTTCAGTTTAACATTGTTCTCCTCCTCTCTAGTCAGTCTAGTCAGCCTTCATTTTAACATTGTTCTCCTCCTCTCTAGTCAGCCTTCAGTTTAACGTTGTTCTCCTCCTCTCTAGTCAGTCTAGTCAGCCTTCAGTTTAACGTTGTTCTCCTCCTCTCTAGTCAGCCTTCAGTTTAACGTTGTTCTCCTCCTCTCTAGTCAGCCTTCAGTTTAACGTTGTTCTCCTCCTCTCTAGTCAGTCTAGTCAGCCTTCAGTTTAACGTTGTTCTCCTCCTCTCTAGTCAGTCTAGTCAGCCTTCAGTTTAACGTTGTTCTCCTCCTCTCTAGTCAGTCTAGTCAGCCTTCAGTTTAACATTGTTCTCCTCCTATCTAGTCAGCCTTCAGTTTAACGTTGTTCTCCTCCTCTCTAGTCAGTCTAGTCAGCCTTCAGTTTAACGTTGTTCTCCTCCTCTCTAGTCAGTCTAGTCAGCCTTCAGTTTAACGTTGTTCTCCTCTCTAGTCAGTCTAGTCAGCCTTCAGTTTAACGTTGTTCTCCTCCTCTCTAGTCAGCCTTCAGTTTAACGTTGTTCTCCTCCTCTAGTCAGTCTAGTCAGCCTTCAGTTTAACGTTGTTCTCCTCCTCTCTAGTCAGCCTTCAGTTTAACGTTGTTCTCCTCTCTAGTCAGTCTAGTCAGCCTTCAGTTTAACGTTGTTCACCTCCTCTCTAGTCAGTCTAGTCAGCCTTCAGTTTAACATTGTTCTCCTCCTCTCTAGTCAGTCTAGTCAGCCTTCAGTTTAACGTTGTTCTCCTCCTCTCTAGTCAGTCTAGTCAGCCTTCAGTTTAACGTTGTTCTCCTCCTCTCTAGTCAGCCTTCAGTTTAACGTTGTTCACCTCTCTAGTCAGTCTAGTCAGCCTTCAGTTTAACGTTGTTCTCCTCTCTAGTCAGTCTAGTCAGCCTTCAGTTTAACGTTGTTCTCCTCTCTAGTCAGTCTAGTCAGCCTTCAGTTTAACGTTGTTCTCCTCTCTCTAGTCAGTCTAGTCAGCCTTCAGTTTAACGTTGTTCTCCTCTCTAGTCAGTCTAGTCAGCCTTCAGTTTAACGTTGTTCACCTCTCTAGTCAGTCTAGTCAACGCCTTCAGTTTAAGCGTTGTTCTCCTCTCTAGTCAGTCTAGTCAGCCTTCAGTTTAACGTTGTTCTCCTCTCTAGTCAGTCTAGTCAGCCTTCAGTTTAACGTTGTTCTCCTCTCTAGTCAGTCTAGTCAGCCTTCAGTTTAACGTTGTTCACCTCTCTAGTCAGTCTAGTCAGCCTTCAGTTTAACGTTGTTCTCCTCCTCTCTAGTCAGTCTAGTCAGCCTTCAGTTTAACGTTGTTCTCCTCCTCTCTAGTCAGCCTTCAGTTTAATGTTGTTCTCCTCCTCTCTAGTCAGTCTAGTCAGCCTTCAGTTTAACGTTGTTCTCCTCCTCTCTAGTCAGTCTAGTCAGCCTTCAGTTTAACGTTGTTCTCCTCCTCTCTAGTCAGTCTAGTCAGCCTTCAGTTTAACGTTGTTCACCTCCTCTCTAGTCAGTCTAGTCAGCCTTCAGTTTAACATTGTTCTCCTCCTATCTAGTCAGCCTTCAGTTTAACGTTGTTCTCCTCCTCTCTAGTCAGTCTAGTCAGCCTTCAGTTTAACGTTGTTCTCCTCCTCTCTAGTCAGTCTAGTCAGCCTTCAGTTTAACGTTGTTCTCCTCTCTAGTCAGTCTAGTCAGCCTTCAGTTTAACGTTGTTCACCTCCTCTCTAGTCAGCCTTCAGTTTAACGTTGTTCTCCTCTCTAGTCAGTCTAGTCAGCCTTCAGTTTAACGTTGTTCTCCTCCTCTCTAGTCAGCCTTCAGTTTAACGTTGTTCTCCTCTCTAGTCAGTCTAGTCAGCCTTCAGTTTAACGTTGTTCACCTCCTCTCTAGTCAGTCTAGTCAGCCTTCAGTTTAACATTGTTCTCCTCCTCTCTAGTCAGTCTAGTCAGCCTTCAGTTTAACGTTGTTCTCCTCCTCTCTAGTCAGTCTAGTCAGCCTTCAGTTTAACGTTGTTCTCCTCCTCTCTAGTCAGCCTTCAGTTTAACGTTGTTCACCTCTCTAGTCAGTCTAGTCAGCCTTCAGTTTAACGTTGTTCTCCTCTCTAGTCAGTCTAGTCAGCCTTCAGTTTAACGTTGTTCACCTCTCTAGTCAGTCTAGTCAGCCTTCAGTTTAACGTTGTTCTCCTCTCTAGTCAGTCTAGTCAGCCTTCAGTTTAACGTTGTTCTCCTCTCTAGTCAGTCTAGTCAGCCTTCAGTTTAACGTTGTTCACCTCTCTAGTCAGTCTAGTCAGCCTTCAGTTTAACGTTGTTCTCCTCTCTAGTCAGTCTAGTCAGCCTTCAGTTTAACGTTGTTCTCCTCTCTAGTCAGTCTAGTCAGCCTTCAGTTTAACGTTGTTCTCCTCTCTAGTCAGTCTAGTCAGCCTTCAGTTTAACGTTGTTCACCTCTCTAGTCAGTCTAGTCAGCCTTCAGTTTAACGTTGTTCTCCTCCTCTCTAGTCAGTCTAGTCAGCCTTCAGTTTAACGTTGTTCTCCTCCTCTCTAGTCAGCCTTCAGTTTAATGTTGTTCTCCTCCTCTCTAGTCAGTCTAGTCAGCCTTCAGTTTAACGTTGTTCTCCTCCTCTCTAGTCAGTCTAGTCAGCCTTCAGTTTAACGTTGTTCTCCTCCTCTCTAGTCAGTCTAGTCAGCCTTCAGTTTAACGTTGTTCACCTCCTCTCTAGTCAGTCTAGTCAGCCTTCAGTTTAACGTTGTTCTCCTCCTCTCTAGTCAGTCTAGTCAGCCTTCAGTTTAACATTGTTCTCCTCCTCTCTAGTCAGTCTAGTCAGCCTTCAGTTTAACGTTGTTCACCTCTCTAGTCAGTCTAGTCAGCCTTCAGTTTAATGTTGTTCTCCTCCTCTCTAGTCAGTCTAGTCAGCCTTCAGTTTAACGTTGTTCACCTCCTCTCTAGTCAGTCTAGTCAGCCTTCAGTTTAACGTTGTTCACCTCTCTAGTCAGTCTAGTCAGCCTTCAGTTTAATGTTGTTCTCCTCCTCTCTAGTCAGTCTAGTCAGCCTTCAGTTTAACGTTGTTCTCCTCCTCTCTAGTCAGTCTAGTCAGCCTTGAGTTTAACGTTGTTCTCCTCCTCTCTAGTCAGTCTAGTCAGCCTTCAGTTTAACGTTGTTCACCTCCTCTCTAGTCAGTCTAGTCAGCCTTCAGTTTAACGTTGTTCTCCTCTAGAGTCAGCCTTCAGTTTAACGTTGTTCTCCTCTCTAGTCAGCCTTCAGTTTAATGTTGTTCTCCTCCTCTCTAGTCAACCTTCAGTTTAACGTTGTTCTCCTCTCTAGTCAGCCTTCAGTTTAACGTTGTTCTCCTCCTCTCTAGTCAGTCTAGTCAGCCTTCAGTTTAACGTTGTTCACCTCTCTAGTCAGTCTAGTCAGCCTTCAGTTTAATGTTGTTCTCCTCCTCTCTAGTCAGTCTAGTCAGCCTTCAGTTTAACGTTGTTCACCTCCTCTCTAGTCAGTCTAGTCAGCCTTCAGTTTAACGTTGTTCACCTCTCTAGTCAGTCTAGTCAGCCTTCAGTTTAATGTTGTTCTCCTCCTCTCTAGTCAGTCTAGTCAGCCTTCAGTTTAACGTTGTTCTCCTCCTCTCTAGTCAGTCTAGTCAGCCTTCAGTTTAACGTTGTTCTCCTCCTCTCTAGTCAGTCTAGTCAGCCTTCAGTTTAACGTTGTTCACCTCCTCTCTAGTCAGTCTAGTCAGCCTTCAGTTTAACGTTGTTCTCCTCTAGAGTCAGCCTTCAGTTTAACGTTGTTCTCCTCTCTAGTCAGCCTTCAGTTTAATGTTGTTCTCCTCCTCTCTAGTCAACCTTCAGTTTAACGTTGTTCTCCTCTCTAGTCAGCCTTCAGTTTAACGTTGTTCTCCTCCTCTCTAGTCAACCTTCAGTTTAACGTTGTTCTCCTCTCTAGTCAGCCTTCAGTTTAACGTTGTTCTCCTCCTCTCGTCATATACCATTTAACAGCTCTGTTATTCTGCGTAGCAAACATCCCTCCACACTGCTCTGTCTAATCAAACCGTTTGCAAGCCTCCTGTAGAGTGACACTAATTTGTATGTAATGAGTGAAGCCTTGGGGAGGAACAAGGAGACAAGGTGCAGATTCCCCCATTCTTCCTCCTCCTCACCCCCACCCTCTCACTCCTCACCCTCGCCCTCCTCCTCACCCCCCCCTCACCCTCTCCCCAGTCTCCAACCCCACTCCCTTTGTTTTCCCTCCCCAGCCAATCAGCTGTCCTGTCCCGGGCTGTGTGGGTGTGTCTCTCTGACTGTTCTCTTTGCATTCCTCTGCAGGCATCTCAATAACAATAGAATCCGCACCCTGGGAACGCAGTGCTTTGACGGCCTTCCCAGCCTGGAGACTCTGTAAGTTGACCTCTCATTATCATGTAGACAACTACTGCCATTTGAAGATTCTTTGCCCTCTTCATCTCTCTTCTCCCTCCTCCTCCCTTCAACTCTCTTCTCCCTCCCTCTCTTCTCCCTCCTCCTCCCTTCATCTCTCTTCTCCCTCCTACTCCCTCCCTCTCTTCTCCCTCCTCCTCCCTCTATCTCTCTTCTCCCTCCTCCCTCCCTACACCTCTCTTCTCCCTCCTCCTCCCTCCCTCTCTTCTCCCTCCTCCTCCCTCTATCTCTCTTCTCCCTCCTCCCTCCCTACACCTCTCTTCTCCCTCCTCCTCCCTCCCTCTCTTCTCCCTCCTCCTCCCTCTATCTCTCTTCTCCCTCCTCCCTCCCTACACCTCTCTTCTCCCTCCCTACACCTCTCTTCTCCCTCCTCCTCCCTCCCTCTCTTCTCCCTCTTCCTCCCTCCCTACACCTCTCTTCTCCCTCCTCCTCCCTCCCTACACCTCGCTTCTCCCTCCTCCTCCCTCCCTCTCTTCTCCCTCCTCCTCCCTCTATCTCTCTTCTCCCTCCTCCCTCCCTACACCTCACTTCTCCCTCCTCCTCCCTCCCTCTCTTCTCCCTCCTCCTCCCTCTATCTCTCTTCTCCCTCCTCCCTCCCTACACCTCTCTTCTCCCTCCTCCTCCCTCCCTCTCTTCTCCCTCCTCCTCCCTCTATCTCTCTTCTCCCTCCTCCCTCCCTACACCTCTCTTCTCCCTCCCTCCTCCCTACACCTCTCTTCTCCCTCCTCCTCCCTACACCTCTCTTCTCCCTCTATCTCTCTTCTCCCTCCCTCCTCCCTCTATCTCTCTTCTCCCTCCTCCCTCCCTACACCTCTCTTCTCCCTCCTCCTCCCTCCCTCTCTTCTCCCTCCTCCCTCTATCTCTCTTCTCCCTCGTCCCTCCCTACACCTCTCTTCTCCCTCCTCCTCCTCCCTCTCTTCTCCCTCCTCCTCCCTCTATCTCTCTTCTCCTCCTCCCTCCCTACACCTCTCTTCTCCCTCCTCCTCCCTCCCTCTCTTCTCCCTCCTCCTCCCTCTATCTCTCTTCTCCCTCCTCCCTCCCTACACCTCTCTTCTCCCTCCCTACACCTCTCTTCTCCCTCCTCCTCCCTCCCTCTCTTCTCCCTCTTCCTCCCTCCCTACACCTCTCTTCTCCCTCCTCCTCCCTCCCTACACCTCGCTTCTCCCTCCTCCTCCCTCCCTCTCTTCTCCCTCCTCCTCCCTCTATCTCTCTTCTCCCTCCTCCCTCCCTACACCTCTCTTCTCCCTCCCTCCTCCCTACACCTCTCTTCTCCCTCCTCCTCCCTACACCTCTCTTCTCCCTCCTCCTCCCTCTATCTCTCTTCTCCCTCCCTCCTCCCTCTATCTCTCTTCTCCCTCCTCCCTCCCTACACCTCTCTTCTCCCTCCTCCTCCCTCCCTCTCTTCTCCCTCCTCCCTCTATCTCTCTTCTCCCTCGTCCCTCCCTACACCTCTCTTCTCCCTCCTCCTCCCTCCCTCTCTTCTCCCTCCTCCTCCCTCTATCTCTCTTCTCCCTCGTCCCTCCCTACACCTCTCTTCTCCCTCCTCCTCCCTCCCTTCTTCTTTTGACACTGACAGTCACACAACACAGAGAGAGACTTGTAGGTAACAGAGCGACTTGTGGGTAACAGAGAGACTTGTGGGTAACAGAGAGACTTGTAGGTAACAGAGCGACTTGTGGGTAACAGAGAGACTTGTGGGTAACAAGGAAACTTGTGGGTAACAGAGAGACTTGTGGGTAACAGAGAGCCTTGTGGGTAACAGAGAGACGTGTGGGTAACAGAGAGATGTGTAGGTAACAGAGAGACTTGTAGATAACAGAGAGACTTGTGGGTAACAAAGAGATGTGTAGGTAACAGAGAGACTTGTAGATAACAGAGAGACTTGTAGATAACAGAGAGACTTGTGGGTAAACTATGAAACGTGTGTCTTCCAGATTGTTCTGTATGTGGGCGTTTTCCTCCACTCCCCCCCATAAAGAATAGTGTATCAGTAATGGCAGCAGCTGCTTGGACACAGCCGGCATATTCTCCTCAGGGAGGGGTCTCTGTCTCCACCCTGCGGGGGGTGAGGAGTGCTCACATTAACTCTCCATGTGTCACATGACATCTATTCAGCTCCAGGGACTGGGAGCTATTCGTTAACCCCCTGCCTGCCTGCCTGCCTTCCTTACAAACCTCCTTTATCCATTTGTCATTTTGATAATGGTTAGACATTTACATGTCCACACAAGCAAAGGGCCGATCGTCACATGATCACCCCCCCCCAGTATTACATACAGGACCTTTATCCTGGCTGCTTCTCCATACAACAACATGGGAAACTAAGTGTGTAGTTCCTATACCTTAAAAACATGACAACAGGTGGTTTATGGTGTCAGAGTAACACTCTCTTCCTGGTACCATCCCGGGTCTCCACGACAACAGGTGGTTTAGGGTGTCAGAGTAACACTCTGCCTGGTACCATCCCGGGTCTCCACGACAACAGGTAGTTTAGGGTGTCAGAGTAACACTCTGCCTGGTACCATCCCGGGTCTCCACGACAACAGGTGGTTTATGGTGTCAGAGTAACACTCTCTGCCTGGTACCATCCCGGTCTCCACGACAACAGGTGGTTTATGGTGTCAGAGTAACACTCTCTGCCTGGTACCATCCCGGGTCTCCACGACAACAAGTGGTTTATGGTGTCAGAGTAACACTCTCTGCCTGGTACCATCCCGGGTCTCCACGACAACAGGTGGTTTATGGTGTCAGAGTAACACTCTCTGCCTGGTACCATCCCGGGTCTCCACGACAACAGGTGGTTTATGGTTTATGTCACACTCCCTGGCTTAGTAGTACTGTGTTTATTTATCAAAACACTCCTGGCTTAGTAGTACTGTGTTTATTTAGTAGTACTGTGTTTATTTAGCAAAACACTCCCTGGCTTAGTAGTACTGTGTTTATTTAGCAAAACACTCCCTGGCTTAGTAGTACTGTGTTTATTTAGTAGTACTGCATTTATTTGGCAAAACACTCCCTGGCTTAGTAGTACTGCGTTTATTTATCAAAACACTCCCTGGCTTAGTAGTACTGTGTTTATTTAGTAGTACTGTGTTTATTTAGCAAAACACTCCCTGGCTTAGTAGTACTGTGTTGATTTAGCAAAACACTCCCTGGCTTAGTAGTACTGTGTTTATTTAGTAGTACTGCATTTATTTGGCAAAACACTCCCTGGCTTAGTAGTACTGCGTTTATTTATCAAAACACTCCCTGGCTTAGTAGTACTGTGTTTATTTATCAAAACACTCCCTGGCTTAGTAGTACTGCGTTTATTTAGCAAAACACTCCCTGGCTTAGTAGTACTGCGTTTATTTAGCAAAACACTCCCTGGCTTAGTAGTACTGCGTTTATTTAGCAAAACACTCCCTGGCTTAGTAGTACTGCGTTTATTTAGCAAAACACTCCCTGGCTTAGTAGTACCGCGTTTATTTAGCAAAACACTCCCTGGCTTAGTAGTACTGTGTTTATTTAGTAGTACTGCGTTTATTTAGCAAAACACTCCCTGGCTTAGGTGTACTGCGTTTATTTAGCAAAACACTCCCTGGCTTAGTAGTACTGTGTTTATTTATCAAAACACTCCTTGGCTTAGTAGTACTGTGTTTATTTAGTAGTACTGTGTTTATTTAGTAGTACTGTGTTTATTTAGTAATACTGTGTTTATTTAGCAAAACACTCCCTGGCTTAGTAGTACTGTGTTTATTTAGTAGTACTGTGTTTATTTATTAATACTGTGTTTATTTATTAATACTGTGTTTATTTATTAATACTGTGTTTATTTAGTAGTACTGTGTTTATTTATTAATACTGTGTTTATTTATTAATACTGTGTTTATTTATTAATACTGTGTTTATTTATTAATACTGTGTTTATTTATTAATACTGTGTTTATTTAGTAGTACTGTGTTTATTTATTAATACTGTGTTTATTTATTAATACTGTGTTTATTTAGTAGTACTGTGTTTATTTATTAATACTGTGTTTATTTATTAATACTGTGTTTATTTAGTAGTACTGTGTTTATTTATTAATACTGTGTTTATTTATTAATACTGTGTTTATTTAGTAGTACTGTGTTTATTTATTAATACTGTGTTTATTTATTAATACTGTGTTTATTTATTAATACTGTGTTTATTTAGTAGTACTGTGTTTATTTTTCTGTATAATATCAAAGTCATGACTCGGGTCTGTTTCTGTTTAATTAACCCAGCTGCAAATATGGCAACGTTTACATGACAGATGTCTGTGTGAGGGAATTAAACAAAGCAAAAAGCCACCTGATATTCTCCATCTGAACTCTACAACCTGAGTTCTAACACACAGACATGATATTCTCCATCTGAACTCTACAACCTGAGTTCTAACACACAGACATGATATTCTCCATCTGAACTCTACAACCTGAGTTCTAACACACAGACATGATATTCTCCATCTGAACTCTACAACCTGAGTTCTAACACACAGACATGATATTCTCCATCTGAACTCTACAACCTGAGTTCTAACACACAGACATGATATTCTCCATCTGAACTCTACAACCTGAGTTCTAACACACAGACATGATATTCTCCAACTGAACTCTACAACCTGAGTTCTAACACACAGACATGATATTCTCCATCTGAACTCTACAACCTGAGTTCTAACACACAGACATGATATTCTCCATCTGAACTCTACAACCTGAGTTCTAACACACAGACATGATATTCTCCATCTGAACTCTACAACCTGAGTTCTAACACACAGACATGATATTCTCCATCTGAACTCTACAACCTGAGTTCTAACACACAGACATGATATTCTCCATCTGAACTCTACAACCTGAGTTCTAACACACAGACATGATATTCTCCATCTGAACTCTACAACCTGAGTTCTAACACACAGACATGATATTCTCCATCTGAACTCTACAACCTGAGTTCTAACACACAGACATGATATTCTCCATCTGAACTCTACAACCTGAGTTCTAACACACAGACATGATATTCTCCATCTGAACTCTACAACCTGAGTTCTAACACACAGACATGATATTCTCCATCTGAACTCTACAACCTGAGTTCTAACACACAGACATGATATTCTCCAACTGAACTCTACAACCTGAGTTCTAACACACAGACATGATATTCTCCATCTGAACTCTACAACCTGAGTTCTAACACACAGACATGATGTTCTCCAACTGAACTCTACAACCTGAGTTCTAACACACAGACATGATATTCTCCATCTGAACTCTACAACCTGAGTTCTAACACACAGACATGATATTCTCCAACTGAACTCTACAACCTGAGTTCTAACACACAGACATGATATTCTCCATCTGAACTCTACAACCTGAGTTCTAACACACAGACATGATATTCTCCATCTGAACCCTACAACCTGAGTTCTAACACACAGACATGATATTCTCCATCTGAACTCTACAACCTGAGTTCTAACACACAGACATGATATTCTCCAACTGAACTCTACAACCTGAGTTCTAACACACAGACATGATATTCTCCAACTGAACTCTACAACCTGAGTTCTAACACACAGACATGATATTCTCCATCTGAACTCTACAACCTGAGTTCTAACACACAGACATGATATTCTCCATCTGAACTCTACAACCTGAGTTCTAACACACAGACATGATATTCTCCATCTGAACTCTACAACCTGAGTTCTAACACACAGACATGATATTCTCCAACTGAACTCTACAACCTGAGTTCTAACACACAGACATGATATTCTCCATCTGAACTCTACAACCTGAGTTCTAACACACAGACATGATATTCTCCATCTGAACTCTACAACCTGAGTTCTAACACACAGACATGATATTCTCCATCTGAACTCTACAACCTGAGTTCTAACACACAGACATGATATTCTCCATCTGAACTCTACAACCTGAGTTCTAACACACAGACATGATATTCTCCATCTGAACTCTACAACCTGAGTTCTAACACACAGACATGATATTCTCCAACTGAACTCTACAACCTGAGTTCTAACACACAGACATGATATTCTCCATCTGAACTCTACAACCTGAGTTCTAACACACAGACATGATATTCTCCATCTGAACTCTACAACCTGAGTTCTAACACACAGACATGATATTCTCCATCTGAACTCTACAACCTGAGTTCTAACACACAGACATGATATTCTCCATCTGAACTCTACAACCTGAGTTCTAACACACAGACATGATATTCTCCATCTGAACTCTACAACCTGAGTTCTAACACACAGACATGATATTCTCCATCTGAACTCTACAACCTGAGTTCTAACACACAGACATGATATTCTCCATCTGAACTCTACAACCTGAGTTCTAACACACAGACATGATATTCTCCATCTGAACTCTACAACCTGAGTTCTAACACACAGACATGATATTCTCCATCTGAACTCTACAACCTGAGTTCTAACACACAGACATGATATTCTCCAACTGAACTCTACAACCTGAGTTCTAACACACAGACATGATATTCTCCATCTGAACTCTACAACCTGAGTTCTAACACACAGACATGATATTCTCCATCTGAACTCTACAACCTGAGTTCTAACACACAGACATGATATTCTCCAACTGAACTCTACAACCTGAGTTCTAACACACAGACATGATATTCTCCATCTGAACTCTACAACCTGAGTTCTAACACACAGACATGATATTCTCCATCTGAACTCTACAACCTGAGTTCTAACACACAGACATGATATTCTCCATCTGAACTCTACAACCTGAGTTCTAACACACAGACATGATATTCTCCATCTGAACTCTACAACCTGAGTTCTAACACACACATGTCCGTTATTCATTTAAAAAGGGTTCTACTTTTGGCCAGAGTCATATAGGGCCCTGGTCAAAAGTAGTGCTCTCTAAAGGGAATAAGGTGCCATTTGTTGATGCAGATTCTGACTTTGTGTGGTCGTTGTGAGCAGGACTCTGTAATAATTGCTGTCCACTCTATATAATGTTTACATACCCTACATTACTCATCTCAGATGTATATACTGTACTCTATACCATCTACTGCATCTTGCCGTTCGGCCATCGCTCATCCATATATTTATATGTACATACTCTTATTCATTCCTTTACACTTGTGTGTATAAAGGTATTTGTTGTGAAATTGTTAAGATGACTTGTTAGATATTACTGCACGGTCGGAGCTAGAAACGTAAGCATTTCGCTACACTGGCATTAACATCTGCCCACCATGTGTACATGACCAATACAATTTGATTTGATTTGATGTCGGACGAACGACCGGCATGCACATGTTCTCCCAGGGTTTTCACTGTATTACAGACAACCTTCTGGCAGGGTGCAACAGGGTATCTCTGTATGCAGTGTGCCAGCAGCACAGATCTCTACTACTGAACCCTGTCCACTCCTGCTGGAGAGATGCACAGGCTGACCAAGCTACCAAACAGCCTCCCACGGACTAGGAGGACTGGGAGCCCAAGCCATGATTAACTCTTAATCCTAGGGGCCACTCTCTGTTCAAATGGTGTCTTAAACCTGGGGGAGAGGGCAATCTCTGTTCAAATGGTGTCTTAACCCTATGGGGGGCCACTCTCTGTCCAAATGGTGTCTTAACCCTAGGGGGGGGGGTCCAAATGGTGTCTTAACCCTAGGGGCCACTCTCTGTTCAAATGGTGTCTTAAACCTAGGGGCCACTCTCTGTTCAAATGGTGTCTTAAACCTAGGGGCCACTCTCTGTTCAAATGGTGTCTTAAACCTAGGGGCCACTCTCTGTTCAAATGGTGTCTTAAACCTAGGGGCCACTCTCTGTCCAAATGGTGTCTTAACCCTAGGGGCCACTCTCTGTTCAAATGGTGTCTTAAACCTAGGGGCCACTCTCTGTTCAAATGGTGTCTTAAACCTAGGGGCCACTCTCTGTTCAAATGGTGTCTTAAACCTAGGGGCCACTCTCTGTTCAAATGGTGTCTTAAACCTAGGGCCCACTCTCTGTTCAAATGGTTTTAAACATGTTTTCAAATTCTTTGTGGATCTGTGTAATCTGAGGGAAATATATTTATAGAGGTAGATGGAAGGCTGTGTTGCCCAACCGAGTCCTTTGTCCTTTTAAGAATGTCTCTGCTGGTAAATTGGATACGTTGTAGTAACGTCGATGTGTGGTAGACGGGATACTATGTCTGTTCCTTCCTAACCCTCGTTTGCAGCTGCTATTGCTAACTCAACGGCTAGGAGGTATCACTTCTGTAGTGAATAAGAGTTCAAAGTTCATACCATTCGCAACCAAAGCTCACGCTGATGTTGGCTTCGTTCTGTAGTTATTATCTGAACCATTCTGACATCGGACCGTCATCCTCACGTCCTCAGAACAGGGGGTTACATTGTCGTCAAGGGCTTATATATCTCTGTCTATGCTCTGTTTTTTTGTTATTTCTTTCCAATGTGTCAAGTAATTATCTTTTTGTTTTCTCGTGATTTGGTTGGGTCGTATTGGGTTGCTGTCCTGGGGCTCTGTGGGGTCTATATGTGTTTGTGAACAGAGCCCCAGGACCAGCTTGCTTAGCTTGCTTAGACCATATAACCAGACAGTACACTAAGTGTGATAGGACCAGGGATTGACCATATAACCGAACAGTACTCTAAGTGTGATGGGACCAGGGACAGTACTCTACGTGTGATAGGACCAGGGATTGACCATTTAACCAGACAGTACTAACCAGGGACCATTTAACCAGACAGTACTCTAAGTGTGATAGGACCAGGGACAGTACTCTAAGATTGACCATATAACCAGACATTACTCTAAGTGTGATAGGACCAGGGATTGACCATTTAACCAGACAGTACTCTAAGTGTGATAGGACCAGGGATTGACCATATAACCAGACATTACTCTAAGTGTGATAGGACCAGGGATTGACCATTTAACCAGACAGGGATTGACCATATAACTACAGTACTCTAAGTGTGATAGGACCAGGGATTGGACAGTACTCTAAGTGTGATAGGACCAGGGATTCACCATATAACTGGACAGTACTCTAAGTGTGATAGGACCAGGGATTGACCATATAACTGGACAGTACTCTAAGTGTGATAGGACCAGGGATTCACCATATAACTGGACAGTACTCTAAGTGTGATAGGACCAGGGATTCACCATATAACTGGACAGTACTCTAAGTGTGATAGGACCAGGGATTCACCATATAACTGGACAGTACTCTAAGTGTGATAGGACCAGGGATTCACCATATAACTGGACAGTACTCTAAGATAGGACCAGGGATTGAATCACCTGATTCTGTGTGCTAGATGTTTCATACATTTTATTGTAAAAGTAATTCCCTTATCCATCTTAATAACAATATTATCTGTGTGTTCTAACCATGATAAAGCTGCGTGCAATATGATGCCTAGTAGTTTCATTTTTTCACTTGCTCTGTCTCTGTCTCTGTCTCTATCTCTGTCTCTTTCTCTGTCTCTGTCTCTGTCTCTGTCGCTATCTCTCTCCCTGTCTCGATATCTCACTCTCTCTGTCTCTGTTTCTGTCTCTCTCTCTCTCGCTCCCTGTCTCTGTCTCTGTCTCTCTCTCTCTCTCCCTGTCTCGATATCTCACTGTCTCTGTCTCTGTCTCTCTGTCTGTCTCTATATCTCTCCCTGTTTCGATATCTCACTCTCTCTGTCTCTGTCTCTCTCTCTCTCGCTCCCTCTCTCTCTCTCACTCCCTTTCTCTCTGTCTCTGTCTCTGTCTCTGTCTCTCGCTCCCTCTCTCTTTCTCTCGCTCTCTCTCTCTCTCTCTGAGCCCACATTGAAGCAATTTTAATGTAAAGTTATTTTCCCAATCTCTGAGTTTGTTCCACTGTGTTGACATTGATGAGGGTTTGGAGTGCATCTGGCTAAACAGTGAGGCAGGCAGGCTGTCTGGTCTAATGCTCCTGTGATGCTGAACCACCTGCGCCCCAGACAGGGATCACTAACTCTAATAGAAACCAGGTGGAAGACCTGAACACAGACCACTCTGATGATGATGAGGGGAGAGGGAGAGAGAACAGGAGGGAGAGAGAACAGGAGGGAGGGAGGGAGGGAGGGAGAACAGGAGGGAGGGAGAGAGAACAGGAGGGAGAGAGAACAGGAGGGAGAGAGAACAGGAGGGAGGGAGGGAGGGGGAGGGAGGAGGGAGGGAGGGAGGGAGAAACAGGAGGAAGGGAGAGAGAACAGGAGGGAGGGAGAGAGAACAGGAGGGAGGGAGAGAGAACAGGAGGGAGGGAGATAGAACAGGAGGGAGAGAGAACAGGAGGGAGGGAGGGAGAACGGGAGGGAGGGAGAGAGAACAGGAGGGAGGGAGAGAGAACAGGAGGGAGGGAGAGAGAACAGGAGGGAGAGAGAACAGGAGGGAGGGAGGGAGGGAGAACGGAGGGAGGGAGGGAGGGAGGGAGGGAGGGGAGGGAGGGAGAACAGGAGGGAGGGAGAGAGAACAGGAGGGAGAGAGAACAGGAGGGAGAGAGAACAGGAGGGAGGGAGGAGAACGGGGGAGGGAGGGAGGGAGGGAGGGAGAATGAGAGGGGGGAACGGGACGGAGGGAGGGAGAACAGGAGGGAGGGAGGGAGGGAGGGAGGGAGGGAGGGAGGGAGGGAGGGAGGGAGGGAGGGAGGGAGGGAGGGAGGGAGGAGGGAGGGAGGGAGGGAGGGAAATTCGACAGACAGAATAAATGTAAAAGAGAGAGAATATAAATCAAATGTATAATTTATTTGTTTCGGTAACAGGATGTTTTGTTCAGAGTGTCTAAGGGCGCGCCATAGAAACTGAACCGAGTTGTCTTTGTTTGTACAGTTGTCTCTCTGTGTGTGTTCTGAGGAGAGAAGATGCACAACAGTCTGACGTGGACTCTACTGTTACCGTTGTGATGGTAACCTATATGCCATTTGTGTGTTGTGTCTGGTTTTGTTTGTTCGTCGGTTTGGTTTTATAACCCGTGACAGGGTGGAACACAGGTCGTCAGTCAAAACATTCCCACAGTCCACTTTGTTTGAAGACCGGAAACACTGCCATCACCTCCTCCCCCTCCATCTTCCCCTTTCATCAACATTGTATAAATGAAACAGGGGGAGATATCATTTCAGACAGGAAAGAGAAAGGCCTGACATGCAGAGGCCAGTCCTGAGGGGAGACATGGGTTCAAACACTATTCGAAATTATTTCACATCCTATATCTGGACTCGATTGAGCGTGTCTGTTGCAATGGAACCAATTGAAATGTCTCAAAAGTACAAACCCCACCCATTATGGCATTCCGAGGCAGTGGTCCTTCTGTAAAGCAAACGCTCAAAGTATTTAAAATGACTATTTTGGATAAAAGCGTCTGCTAAATGTCATATATTATTATTATTATTATTATTTAAAAATATTTCGACTACTGTTTGAACCCAGGTCTTCCTGAGGGCCTCACAGTCTAGCCTCTATCCCCTCTAGGGCCGTTACTAGGAGTTTACAAACAGGAAGCCTCCCTTGTGAGAAACGCAGTGTTGTTTATCACGGGCCTATCGACACGAGAGCAGAACGTTAAGTAACAACGTTTCCATGAATGAACGGGTCCCCGTTGGGACGGTTGTTGGTTCCATTGATGGACTCTGTAGCAGGAAGGTGAATAGCGGAGTATTACTTCCCTCTGGTCTTCCTCTGAGACCCTGGGAAACATCGATAGAGTCTGCGGTGCCAAATGGCACACTATTGCTATTCTCTTTATAGTGCACTACCCATAGGGCACTAGTGAAAAGCAGGGCACTATATAGTGAATAGAGTGCCATTTGGGAAGCATTCTGGGTCTGGGTGGAACTCTAACTCTGTCGGTCGGGTTAAGTTGAGTGGTTCCCTTCCTATTTAAGTGTTTATGCTCATGTTTCACTCCACTATTGGGTGTTTTAGTCCACTATTAGGTGTTTTAGTCCACTATTGGGTGTTTCTGTTTCAGTCCACTATTGAGTGTTTCTGTTTTAGTCCACTATTGGGTGTTTCTGTTTTAGTCCACTATTGGGTGTTTCTGTTTCAGTCCACTATTGGGTGTTTCTGTTTTAGTCCACTATTGGGTGTTTCTATTTTAGTCCACTATTGGGTGTTTCAGTCCACTATTGGGTGTTTCAGTCCACTATTGGGTGTTTCTGTTTCAGTCCACTATTGGGTGTTTCAGTCCACTATTGGGTGTTTCAGTCCACTATTGGGTGTTTCTGTTTCACTCCACTATTGGGTGTTTCTGTTTCACTCCACTATTGGGTGTTTCTGTTTCACTCCACTATTGGGTGTTTCTGTCCACTATTGAGTGTTTCAGTCCACTATTGAGTGATTTTTGTTTCTGTTTCAGTCCACTATTGGGTGTTTCTGTTTCAGTCCACTATTGGGTGTTTCTGTTTTAGTCCACTATTGGGTGTTTCTGTTTCAGTCCACTATTGGGTGTTTCTGTTTTAGTCCACTATTGGGTGTTTCTGTTTTAGTCCACTATTGGGTGTTTCTGTTTCAGTCCACTATTGGGTGTTTCTGTTTTAGTCCACTATTGGGTGTTTCTGTTTTAGTCCACTATTGGGTGTTTCTGTTTCAGTCCACTATTGGGTGTTTCTGTTTCAGTCCACTATTGGGTGTTTCTGTCCACTATTGAGTGTTTCAGTCCACTATTGGGTGTTTCTGTTTCAGTCCACTATTGGTTGTGGGGGCAACCAAGGCCCATGTGTCTGGCTTAGATCCCAGTTGATGTGTACTTAGTTGGAGGGTCTTGGTTTCAAATAGTGGGCCATTGTGAAGTTGTGTGGTTCATGTCTGTCTGTCTGTCTGTCTGTCTGTCTGTCTGTCTGTCTGTCTGTCTGTCTGTCTGTCTGTCTGTCTGTCTGTCTGTCTGTCTGTCTGTCTGCCTGCCTGCCTGTCTGTCTGCCTATCTGTCTGTCTGTCTGTCTGTCTGTCTGTCTGTCTGTCTGTCTGTCTGTCTGTCTGTCTGTCTGTCTGTCTGTCTGTCTGTCTGTCTGTCTGTCTGTCTGTCTGTCTGTCTGTCTGTCTGTCTGTCTGCCTATCTGTCTGTCTGTCTGTCTGTCTGCCAGCACATTTCTATGGACTGTTTATGTCAACCTGAACTGCCATAAAACAAATAATGAACTCAAGGACAACAGCGAGCTAACAGTGCAATAAGGCAGTACTGACTATACCCTCCGGGGTCCCAGACACAGAGGAAGCCTATTGCTGGACTGAGCATCCTTTGCTAGTCCAGGAGCAGGAATAATTATGGGTCTGGGAAACTGGCCATGTTTTCATAGGATGGACATTGAATAAAAAGCCACATTAATTGTAATGGCATAGCAGTTATCATGTGTCTAATTCTTATAAATTACCACAGCAGGAACTCTAATCACGTCTCAATTTGTCCCTCCATACCTCTCCCTCCATACCTCTCCCTCCCTACCATCCCTCCCTCTCCCCCTCCCTCCATACCTCTCCCTCCCCCACCCTCCCTACCTCCTCCCTCCGTACCTCCCCTCCGTACCTCCCCCCCTCTCCCTCCCTACCTCTCCCTCCCCTCCCTACCTCTCCCTCCCTCCGTACCTCTCCCTCCCTCCATCCGTACTCTCCCTCCCCGTACTCCCTCCACCCCTCCCTCCGCCTCCCCCGTACCTCTCCCTCCCTCCCTACCTCCTCCGTATTTCCCTCCCTCCGTACCTCTCCCTCCGTACCTCCCCTCCCTCCCTACCTCTCCCTCCCTCCCTCCCTCCGTACCTCTCCCTCCCTCCTCCTCCGTACCTCTCCCTCCCTCCATACCTCCCTCCCTCCCTCCCTACCTCTCCCTCCCTCCGTACCTCTCCCTCCCTCCGTACCTCCCCCCTCCGTACCTCCTCCCCCTCCTCCCTCCCTCCGTACCTCTCCCTCCCTCCGTACCCCCCCCTCCGTACCTCCCCCCTCCATCCTCCCCTCCTCCTCCCCCTCCCTCCCTCCGTTTCTCCCTCCGTACCTCTCCCTCCCTCCGTACCTCTCCCTCCATGTCCGTACCTCTCCCTCCGTCCCTCCCCCTCCTCTCCCTCCCTCCGTACCTCCCCTCCTCCGTACCTCTCCTTCCCTCCGTACCTCCCCTCCCTACCTCTCCCTCCCTCCCCTCCCCTCCCTCCGTACCTCTCCGTACCTCCACCTCCACCCTCCCTCCGTACCTCCCTCCGTACCTCTCCCTCCCTCCGTACCTCCCTCCCTCCTCCCCCTCCCTCCATACCTCTCCCTCCCTCCGTACCTCCTCCCCCCGTCCCCTCCCTCCGTACCTCTCCCTCCCTCCCCTCCCTCCGTACCTCCCCCTCCCTCCGTACCTCTCCCTCCCTCCGTACCTCCCTCCGTACCTCCCTCCTACCTCTCCCTCCCTCCCTCCGTACCTCCCCCCTCCGTACCTCCCCTCCCTCCGTACCTCTCCCTCCCTCCGTACCTCCCCCCCTCCGTACCTCTCCTCCCTCCCCTCTCCGTACCTCCCCCTCCCTCCGTACCTCCCTCCCTCCCTCCCTACCTCTCCCTCCCTCCGTACTCCCCCTCCCTCCGTACCTCCCTCCCTCCCCGTACCTCCCCCTCCTCCGTACCTCTCCTCTCCCTCCGTACCTCCCCTCCCTCCCTCCCTCCCTCCGTACCTCTCCCTCCGTACCTCCCCTCTCCCTCCCCTCTGTACCTCCCCCTCCCTCCCCTCCCCTCCGCCGTACCTCCCCCTCCCTCCCTCCCCTCCCTCCCTCCCTCCCTCCGTACCTCCCCTCCCTCCGCACTACCTCCCTCCCTCCGTACCTCTCCCCCCTCCGTACCTCCCTCCCTCCCTCCCTACCTCTCCCTCCCTCCATACCTCCCCGTACTCCCTCCCTACCTCTCCCTCCCTCCGTACCTCTCCCCTCCCTCCGTACCTCTCCCTCCCTCCCCCTCCCCTCCCTCCCTCCTCCCCTCCCTCCCCCTACCTCCCCCTCCCTCCGTACCTCCCTCCCCTCCGTACCTCCCCCTCCCCTCTCCCTCCCTCCGTACCTCCCTCCCTCCCTCCCTCCGTACCTCCCTCCCTCCCTCCCTCCCTCCGTACCTCTCCCTCCCCTCCCTCCCCTCCCGTACCTCCCTCCCTCCGTACCTCTCCCTCCCTCCGTACCTCCCCCTCCCTCCGTACCTCCCCCTCCCCCCTCTGTACCTCTCCCCCCTCTGTACCTCTGTACCTCTCCCCCTCCCTCTCCCTCCATACCTCCCTCCATACCCCCCCTCCTTCCCCTGACAGAGATCTCAACTACAACAACCTGGAAGAGTTCCCTATTGCAATCAGAGCCCTGAGCACCCTGAAGGAGCTGTGAGTATGCATGTCTATATGTCTTTACTGCCAGCTGTGCTAACGCTGCCCTGACCCCTGACCTCTGACCTTTGTCCTGTCCTCAGTCCACCCTCTGGTCTGTAACCTCCTTCAACCATCTGTTGTAATGTTCACCTTCCAGGGGTTTCCACAGCAACAACATCAAGTCCATCCCCGAGCAGGCCTTCACTGGACACTCCACTCTTCTGACAATGTAGGTCGACATAACTAACGACGCCAATCAGACTGCTGCTTTCGCCAAGAGATCCCGCTTCCACTACAACCCAGTGTCTTTGTGTGTGTGTGTGTGTGTGTGTGTGTGTGTGTGTGTGTGTGTGTGTGTGTGTGTGTGTGTGTGTGTGTGTGTGTGTGTGTGTGTGTGTGTGTGTGTGTGTGTGTGTGTGTGTGTGTGTGTGTGTGTGTGTGTGTGTGTGTGTGTGTGTGTACCAGATGTTATTGGTCCAGATGTTGATTGGTCACATGATGTTATTGGTCACATATTCAGCAGATGTTATTGGTCACATACATATTCAGTAGATGTTATTGGTCACATATTCAGTAGATGTTATTGGTCACATATTTAGCAGATGTTATTGGTCACATATTTAGCAGATGTTATTGGTCACATATTCAGTAGATGTTATTGGTCACATATTTATTGGTCACATATTTAGCAGATGTTATTGGTCACATACACATATTTAGCAGATGTTATTGGTCACATACACATATTTAGCAGGTGTTATTGCCGTAGAGAAATGCCTGTTACAGCTTATAGTTAGTAATACGGTGTAAATACAAACTATTATAGTTTCCGTCACATGACAAGGACTTTTTTCTCTCTTCATCAAACTACACTACATTACCAAAGGTATGTGGACACCCGTTCGTCTCATTTCAAACTCACGGCCATTAATATGGAGTTGGTCCCCCCACTTTGCTGCTATAACAGCCTCCACTCTTCTGGGAAGGCTTTCCACTAGATGTTGGAACATTGCTGCTTTAACAGCCTCCACTCTTCTGGGAAGGCTTTCCACTAGATGTTGGAACATTGCTGCTATAACAACCTCCACTCTTCTGGGAAGAGTTTCCTATAACAGCCTACTCTTCTGTTGTTGGAACATTGCTGCTATAACAGGGGAAGAGTTTCTTACTTCCATTCCATTCAACAACAAGAGCATTAGTGAGGTCGGGCGATTAGACCTGGCTTGCAGTTAGCGTTCCAATTCATCCTAAAGGTGGTCGATGGGGTTGAGGTCAGGGCTCTGTGCAGACCAGTTAAGTTCTTCCACACCCTCACTTTATGCACGGGGGCATTGTCATACTGAAACAGGAAAGGGTCTTTCCCCAAACTGTTGCCACAAAGTTGGAAGCACAGAATTGTCTAGAATGTCATTGTATGCTGCAGCGTTAAGATGTCACGTCACTGGAACTAAGTGGCCTAGTCTGAACCATGAAAAACAGCCCCAGACCATTATTCCTCTTCCACCAAACTTTACAGTTGGCTCTATGTATTGGGGCAGGTAGCTTTCGTGGCATCTGCCAAACCCAGATTGGTCCGTCGGACTGCCAGATGGTGAAGCGGAGAACACATTTCCACTGAGTTCAATGACGGCAAGGTTTACACCACTCGAGTTAATATATGCCATTTAGCGGACGCTTTTATCCAAAGCGACTTACAGTCATGTGTGCATACATTCTACGTATGGGTGGTCCCGGGGATCGAACCCACTACCCTGGCATTACAGGCGCCATGCTCTACCAACTGAGCTACAGAAGGACCACTTGACATTACGCATGGTGATCTTAGACTTGTGTGTGGCTGCTCGGCCATGGAAACCCATTTCATGAAGCAAACAAACAGTTATTATGCTGACGTTGCTTCCAGGGGCAGTTTGTAACTCGGTATGTGCTTCAGCACTCGGCGGTCCCGTTCTGTGTTTGTGTGGCCTACCACTTCGCGGCTGAGCCGTTGTTTCTCCTAAACATTTCCACTTCACAATAACAGCCCTTACAGGTGACTGAGACAAGCTCCTAGCGGGGCAGGACTAACTGACATGTTGGAAAGGTGGCATCCTGTGACGGAGCCATGTTGAAAGTCACTGAGCTCTTCAGTAAGGCCATTCTACTGTCAATATTTGTCTATGGACATTGCATGGCCGTGTGCTTGAATTGATACACCTGTCAGCAATGGGTGTGGCTGATATAACCGAATCCACTAATTGGAAGGGGTCTCTGCATACTTTTGTATACATAGTGTATGTTCTTAATGCTGTGAGGTTTATGAAAAATAAAAAAGGTTCTGTTTTTGCTTATTGTCTGTTTGGCGTGAAACTCCTTCATGTCCTCAGCGTCTCAGCTCAGAAAACAGAACAGAACGAAGTGTGTCCGGGCGGAGATATCTGCATAGTTGGCCAGCCAAAATAGCTTCACCCTGATCCTTGAATTCTGCTGATCTCTCTTTCTCCCTCCCTCCCTCCCTCCCTCCCTCCCTCCCTTCCCTCCCGTTCTTTCGTTCTTTCTTTCTCTCTCTGTCTCTCTCTTTCTCCCTCCCTCCCTCCCTCCCTTTCTTTCGTTCTTTCTTTCTCTCTCTTTCTCCCTCCCTCCCTCCCTCCCTCCCTCCCTCCCTCCCTTCTTTCGTTCTTTCTTTCTTCTCTTTCTCTCTTCTCTCCCTCCCTCCCTCCCTCCCTCCCTCCCTCCCTTTCTCCCTTCTTCCCTCCTCTCCCTCCTCCCTCCCTCCCTCCCTCCCTCCCTCCCTTTCTTTCGTTCTTTCTTTCTCTCTCTTTCTCCCTCCCTCCCTCCCTCCCTCCCTTTCTTTCGTTCTTTCTTTCTCTCTCTTTCTCCCTCCCTCCCTCCCTCCCTCCCTCCCTCCCTCCCTCCCCCTCCCTTTCTTTCGTTCTTTCTTTCTCTCTCTTTCTCCTTCCCTCCCTCCCTCCCGCCCTCCCTCTCTTTCTCTTTCTCTCCCCCTCTCTCTTTCTCGCTCCTTTTCTCCACACTCTGATCCTGAACCTGCTGGTAACTTCCAGCACCTCTAGCTATACCAGTTCCTGGCCAGTGGACCAATCCAACACTAGAACAGACCCTTCCCAATCCTTCATTTGAAAAACAACAACTTGGCAGCCCTACCACTTGGTTTGCTGTTAAAGCTGAGCAGAGTGGTTCTTTTGAGATATTCTCCCTCTCCCAAGGTCGATGTCGTGTTGAACTTTATTCACGTCCAACTCCCCCCGAACCCTGTTGTTCAGATTCTCCTCCACTATAAATCCCAACCTCATTTCCTAGCCGCAACCCGCAGCATATTACCGAACAGGGCCAAATACCTGTTGAGCACAGAAAGATCTATCTCTCCTGATCATCCCTCCCTCCCTCCATCCTTCCATCCTTCCTCCCTTCCCAGCCCAGAGTTAACAACATGGATATAGCCCGGCCCGGGCAGAGCAGAGCCAGAACTATTTCACCACTAGATTGGATAAATATGGAACGGATAATTTGGCCATTGAAACATTTCTCACCTCATCACCTAGTCCTCCCTATAGACCTGTCCCTCACCTAGCCCTCCCTATAGACCTGTCCCTCACCTAGTCCTGTCTCTCTCCTAGACCAGTCCCTCACCTAGCCCTCCCTATAGACCAGTCCCTCACCTAGTCCTGTCTCTCTCCTAGACCAGTCCCTCACCTAGCCCTCCCTATAGACCAGTCCCTCACCTAGCCCTCCCTATAGACCTGTCCCTCACCTAGCCCTCCCTATAGACCTGTCCCTCACCTAGCCCTCCCTATAGACCTGTCCCTCTCCTAGTCCTGTCTCTCTCCTAGTCCTGTCTCTCTCCTAGTCCTGTCTCTCTCCTAGTCCTGTCTCTCTCCTAGTCCTGTCTCTCTCCTAGTCCTGTCCCTCTCCTAGTCCTGTTTCTCTCCTAGTCCTGTCTCTCTCCTAGTCCTGTCTCTCTCCTAGTCCTGTCTCTCCCCTAGTCCTGTCTCTCTCCTAGTCCTGTCTCTCCCCTAGTCCTGTCTCTCTCCTAGTCCTGTCTCTCTCCTAGTCCTGTCTCTCTCCTAGTCCTGTCTCTCCCCTAGTCCTGTTTCTCTCCTAGTCCTGTCTCTCCCCTAGTCCTGTCTCTCCTAGTCCTGTCTCTCCCTAGTCCTGTCTCTCTCCTAGTCCTGTCTCTCTCCTAGTCCTGTCTCTCCCTAGTCCTGTCTCTCTCCTAGTCCTGTCTCTCTCCTAGTCCTGTCTCTCTCCTAGTCCTGTTTCTCTCCTAGTCCTGTCCCTCTCCTAGTCCTGTTTCTCTCCTAGTCCTGTCCCTCTCCTAGTCCTGTTTCTCTCCTAGTCCTGTCTCTCTCCTAGTCCTGTCTCTCCCCTAGTCCTGTCTCTCTCCTAGTCCTGTCTCTCCCTAGTCCTGTCTCTCCCTAGTCCTGTCTCTCTCCTAGTCCTGTCTCTCTCCTAGTCCTGTCTCTCTCCTAGTCCTGTCTGTCTGTCTGTCTGGACAGACGTGCTACAATGTGAACTGTGTCTGTCTGGCCCGTTGCCTGGGTTTACACAGTGTTCTGTCTTCAAACAGATTCTTCTACGACAACCCCATTCAGTTTGTTGGCCAGTCGGCCTTCCAGCACCTCCTGAGCTGCGGACACTGTAAGTCAAACAGTCAAACACTAACTTTAGTTTGATATAAAAATGAAAAACAATTTGTTTGTTTGAATAAAGGTTATATGAAGTGAAGTGAAATGGATGAATTCTTGCCGTGAAGCGAGAATATATCTATGATATATACATGAACTCTGTACACTTCAGACTAGTATCATGGAAAGGTCTGCTCTCTCTCCTTTTCTAATGCATCTGTCATCTCTCTCTCTCTCTCTCTGTCCCCCACCCTCTCTCTCTCTCTGTCCCCCACCCTCTCTCTCTCTCTCTCTCTCTCTCTCTCTCTCTCTCTCTCTCTCTGTCCCCCACCCTCTCCCCACTCTCTCTCTCTCTCTCTCTCTCTCTCTCTCTCTCTGTCCCCCACCCCTTCTCTCTCTCTCTCTCTGTCCCCCACCCCTTCTCTCTCTCTCTCTCTGTCCCCCACCCTCTCTCTCTCATTTTCTAATCTCTCCCTCTCTCCCTCTCTGTATCTCTCTCTCTCTCTGTATCTCTCTCTCTCTCTGTCTCTCTCTCTGCCCCCCCCCCCCTCTCTCTCACTCTCTCTCTCTCTCTTCTGCCCCCCTCTCTCTCTCTGCCCCCTCTCTCTCTCTCTTTCCCTCTCTCTCCCTCTCTTTCTCTCTCTCTCTCTGCCCCCCTCTCTGCCCCCCCTCTCTCTCTCTCTCTCTGCCCCCTCTCTCTCTCTCTGCCCCCTCTCTCTCTCTCTTTCTGTCTCTGCCCCCCCTCTCTTTTCTGTCTCTGCCCCCTCTCTCTCTCTCTTTCTGTCTCTGCCCCCCTCTCTCTCTCTCTCTTTCTGTCTCTTGTCCTTTGTATCCAGATCTCTGAATGGTGCAGCAGAAATCACAGAGTTCCCGGACCTCACTGGCACCAAGAGTCTTGAGAGCCTGTAAGTCCAGCGAGCAATGCTTCACCCAACCATTCAGACCTAATGCTAACACCCAACCGTTCAGACCCAATGCTAACACCAAACCATTCAGACCCAATGCTAACACCCAATGCTAACACCCAACCATTCAGACCCAATGCTAACACCCAACCGTTCAGACCCAATGCTAACACCCAACCATTCAGACCCAATGCTAACACTCAACCATTCAGACCCAATGCTAACACCCAATGCTAACACCCAACCATTCAGACCCAATGCTAACACACAATGCTAACACCCAATGCTAACACCCAACCATTCAGACCCAATGCTAACACCCAACCATTCAGACCCAATGCTAACACCCAATGCTAACACCCAACCATTCAGACCCAATGCTAACACCCAATGCTAACACCCAACCATTCAATGCTAACACCCAACCATTCAGACCCAATGCTAACACCCAATGCTAACACCCAATGCTAACAACCATTCAGACCCAATGCTAACACCCAATGCTAACACCCAACCACCCAACCATTCAGACCCAATGCTAACACCCAATGCTAACACCCAACCATTCAGACCCAATGCTAACACCCAATGCTAACACCCAACCATTCAGACCCAATGCTAACACCCAATGCTAACACCCAATGCTAACACCCAACCATTCAGACCCAATGCTAACACCCAAACCACTGTGTGACCTGCTACACAACCAAATCATTTCATGGAATTGTTCCTATTTGAAAATGTACTGTTTGCTGTTATAACCTGCTTGACTCCCAGCTCATGTGTTGTCTTAACCAGCATGTAACCTTCTGGTCTTCACCGGGATTGAAACCGAAAACCCCCAAAATACAAGTGTTTTTTTTATCATTAATGATTATTATTTTATCCAATGTTGACGTTCTTGTGCAGAGTTGTCATTTACGTTGAGACGTGTTGGTTTTCATAGTGTTGGTGTTGGGTTTTTAAATGAATAAGTGTTTCTTAGTTCTACTAGTGTGATTATGTACCAAGGCACATATCAGGACATTTATTATACATATAAACAAACTGCCCTGGGGAATGTCCTGCACATACAGTGAATGAATCTATTCACAAGGCTTTTACACAGATCCAGGGATAATATCATGTGACCTTTGAACTCTGTGTAGGACCATCACTGGAGCTCGCATCACATCCCTACCTACCACTGTGTGTGACCAACTACCCAACCTGCAAGTGCTGTGAGTACCTGCCTCTAATCACTAGGCCACCTGCCTCTAACCACTAGACTACCTGCCACTAACCACTAGGCTACCTGCCTCTAACCGCTAGGCTACCTGCCTCTAACCACTGGGCTACCTGCCTCTAACCACTAGGCTACCTGCCTCTAACCACTGGGCTACCTGCCTCTAACCACTAGGCTACCTGCCTCTAACCACTAGGCTACCTACCTCTAACCACTAGGCTACCCTACCTCTAACCACTAGGCTACCCACTAGGCTACCCTACCTCTAACCACTAGGCTACCCTACCTCTAACCACTAGGCTACCTACCTCTAACCACTAGGCTACCCTACCTCTAACCACTAGGCTACCTGCCTCTAACCACTAGGCTACCTACCTCTAACCACTAGGCTACCCTGCCTCTAACCACTAGCCACTAGGCTACCTGCCTCTAACCACTAGGCTACCTGTCTCTAACCACTAGGCTACCTGCCTCTAACCACTAGGCTACCTACCTCTAACCACTAGGCTACCCTGCCTCTAACCACTAGCCACTAGGCTACCTGCCTCTAACCACTAGGCTACCTGTCTCTAACCACTAGGCTACCTGCCTCTAACCACTAGGCTACCTGGCCTAGTTTATGAAAAACTGCTTCACAATAACCTGGCACAGACTCCCAAAGAGCATCATGCCCTCGGTCCACATTTCCCCGTGTTTAAATCAGATGAATAAAAGTGACCTATCTGAAAATACATAGTAGTCCAGTATAATGGTAGTGGAGGTTACATTGGATCCCCTTTCTGTCCCTTCCTCACACAGAGATCTGTCCTACAACATGATCCAGGCTCTGCCCAGCTTCAGAGGATGTGAGAAGATTCAGAAAATGTGAGTGTCTTGGCAACCGCAGAAGCCGTATAAAACGATATGAGCCGTGGCTTTACAATAAAAACAGTTTCAATTGCTTTTTGTTTTGTTGTTGTATTTTATAGTGATCTGCACCACAATGAAATTGAAGAGCTGCAAGCTGACACATTCCAGGGACTGACTTCCCTACGGTCTCTGTGAGTACACTGGTCTGGGTGGGTGGGTGTGTGTGTGTGTGTGGGTGTGTGTGTGTGGGTGTGTGTGTGTGTGTGTGTGTGCATGTGGGTGTGCGTACGTGTGCGTGTGTACGTGTGTGTAGCGGATGCGAGCTTCAACTGGAAGCCAGTGGAGAGAGCGGAGGAGCGGGGTGACGTGAGAGAACTTGGGAAGGTTGAACACCAGACGGGCTGCGGCGTTCTGGATGAGTTGTAGGGGTTTAATGGCACAGGCAGGGAGCCCAGCCAACAGCGAGTTGCAGTAATCCAGACGGGAGATGACAAGTGCCTGGATTAGGACCTGCGCCGCTTCCTGTGTGAGGCAGGGTCGTACTCTGCGGATGTTGTAGAGCATGAACCTACAGGAACGGGCCACCGCCTTGATGTTAGTTGAGAACGACAGGGTGTTGTCCAGGATCATGCCAAGGTTCTTAGCGCTCTGGGAGGAGGACACAATGGAGTTGTCAACCGTGATGGCGAGATCATGGAACGGGCAGTCCTTCCCCGGGAGGAAGAGCAGCTCCGTCTTGCCGAGGTTCAGCTTGAGGTGGTGATCCGTCATCCACACTGATATGTCTGCCAGACATGCAGAGATGCGATTCGCCACCTGGTCATCAGAAGGGGGAAAGGAGAAGATTAATTGTGTGTCGTCTGCATAGCAATGCTAGGAGAGACCATGTGAGGTTATGACAGAGCCAAGTGACTTGGTGTATAGCGAGAATAGGAGAGGGCCTAGAACAGAGCCCTAGGGGACACCAGTGGTAAGAGCGCGTGGTGAGGAGACAGATTCTCGCCACGCCACCTGGTAGGAGCGACCTGTCAGGTAGGACGCAATCCAAGCGTGGGCCGCGCCGGAGATGCCCAACTCGGAGAGGGTGGAGAGGAGGATCTGATGGTTCACAGTATCGAAGGCAGCCGATAGGTCTAGAAGGATGAGAGCAGAGGAGAGAGAGTTAGCTTTAGCGGTGCGGAGCGTCTCCGTGATACAGAGAAGAGCAGTCTCAGTTGAATGACTAGTCTTGAAACCTGACTGATTTGGATCAAGAAGGTCATTCTGAGAGAGATAGCGGGAGAGCTGGCCAAGGACGGCACGTTCAAGAGTTTTGGAGAGAAAAGAAAGAAGGGATACTGGTCTGTAGTTGTTGACATCGGAGGGATCGAGTGTAGGTTTTTTCAGAAGGGGTGCAACTCTCGCTCTCTTGAAGACGGAAGGGACGTAGCCAGCGGTCAGGGATGAGTTGATGAGCGAGGTGAGGTAAGGGAGAAGGTCTCCGGAAATGGTCTGGAGAAGAGAGGAGGGGATAGGGTCAAGCGGGCAGGTTGTTGGGCGGCCGGCCATCACAAGACGCGAGATTTCATCTGGAGAGAGAGGGGAGAAAGAGGTCAGAGCACAGGGTAGGGCAGTGTGAGCAGAACCAGCGGTGTCGTTTGACTTAGCAAACGAGGATCGGATGTCGTCGACCTTCTTTTCAAAATGGTTGACGAAGTCATCTGCAGAGAGGGAGGAGGGGGAGGATTCAGGAGGGAGGAGAAGGTGGCAAAGAGCTTCCTAGGGTTAGAGGCAGAAGCTTGGAATTTAGAGTGGTAGAAAGTGGCTTTAGCAGCGGAGACAGAAGAGGAAAATGTAGAGAGGAGGGAGCGAAAGGATGCCAGGTCCGCAGGGAGGCGAGTTTTCCTCCATTTCCGCTCGGGTGCCCGGAGCCCTGTTCTGTGAGCTCGCAATGAGTCGTCGAGCCACGGAGCGGGAGGGGAGGACCGAGCCGGCCTGGAGGATAGGGGGCATAGAGAGTCAAAGGATGCAGAAAGGGAGGAGAGGAGGGTTGAGGAGGCAGAATCAGGAGATAGGTTGGAGAAGGTTTGAGCAGAGGGAAGAGATGATAGGATGGAAGAGGAGAGAGTAGCGGGGAGAGAGAGCGAAGGTTGGGACGGCGCGATACCATCCGAGTAGGGGCAGTGTGGGAAGTGTTGGATGAGAGCGAGAGGGAAAAGGATATAGTAGTGGTAGTGGTCGGAGACTTGGAGGGGAGTTGCAATGAGGTTAGTGGAAGAACAGCATCTAGTAAAGATGAGGTTGAGCGTATTGCCTGCCTTGTGAGTAGGGGGGGAAGGTGAGAGGGTGAGGTCAAAAGAGGAGAGGAGTGGAAAGAAGGAGGCAGAGAGGAATGAGTCAAAGGTAGACGTGGGGAGGTTAAAGTCGCCCAGAACTGTGAGAGGTGAGCCGTCCTCAGGAAAGGAGCTTATCAAGGCATCAAGCTCATTGATGAACTCTCCGAGGGAACCTGGAGGGCGATAAATGATAAGGATGTTAAGCTTGAAAGGGCTGGTAACTGTGACAGCATGGAATTCAAAGGAGGCGATAGACAGATGGGTAAGGGGAGAAAGAGAGAATGACCACTTGGGAGAGATGAGGATCCCGGTGCCACCACCCCGCTGACCAGAAGCTCTCGGGGTGTGCGAGAACACGTGGGCGGACGGAGAGCAGTAGGAGTGGCAGTGTTATCTGTGGTGATCCATGTTTCCGTCAGTGCCAAGAAGTCGAGGGACTGGAGGGAGGCATAGGCTGAGATGAACTCTGCCTTGTTGGCCGCAGATCGGCAGTTCCAGAGGCTACCGGAGAGCTGGAACTCCACGTGGGTCGTGCGCGCTGGGACCACCAGATTAGGGTGGCCGCGGCCACGCGGTGTGGAGCGTTTGTATGGTCTGTGCAGAGAGGAGAGAACAGGGATAGACAGACACATAGTTGACAGGCTACAAAAGAGGCTACGCTAATGCAAAGGAGATTGGAATGACAAGTGGACTACACGTCTCGAATGTTCAGAAAGTTAAGCTTACGTAGCAATAATCTTATTGACTAAAATGATTAAAATGATACAGTACTGCTGAAGTAGGCTAGCTGGCAGTGGCTGCGTTGTTGACTTTGTAGGCTAGCTGGCAGTGGCTGCGTTGTTGACACTACACTAATCAGGTCGTTCCGTTGAGTGTAATAGTTTCTACAGTGCTGCTATTCGGGGGCTAGCTGGCTAGCTAGCAGTGTTGTTTACGTTACGTTGCGTTAAAAGAACGACAATAGCTGGCTAGCTAACCTAGAAAGTTGCTCTAGACTACACAATTATCTTTGATACAAAGACGGCTACGATCAAACAAATCAAACCGTTGTACTTTAATGAAATGAAGTGAAAATGTGATACTACCTGTGGAGCGAAGTGGAATGCGACCGGGTTGTTGAGTTCTATTCGGAAGACGTTGGCTAGCTGTTGGCTAGCTAGCAGAATCTCCTACGTTAAGGACGACAAATAGCTGGCTAGCTAACCTCGGTAAATTAAGATAATCACTCTAAGACTACACACTCTAAACTACACAATTATCTTGGATACGAAGACAGCAAAGACAGCTATGTAGCTAGCTAACACTACACTAATCAAGTCGTTCAGTTGAGTGTAATAGTTTCTACAGTGCTGCTAATCGGTGGACGTTTGCTAGCTGGCTAGCTGCTGGGCAGAGCAGTGAAGACTACGTTAGGACGACGAAATACGATAATTACGCAATTATCTTTGATACAAAGACGGCTATGTAGCTAGCTAAGAAGAAATTGCTAAGATTAGACAAATCAAACCGTTGTACTATAATGAAATGTAATGAAAAAGTTATACTACCTGCGGAGCGAAATGCGGATGCGACCGCTCGCTCCAACCCGGAATACGTCTAGTGATGTGTGTGTGTGTGTGTGTGTGTGTGTGTGTGTGCACGTGTGCGTGCGTGCGTGTGTGTGAGAGTGTGTGTGTGTGTGAGTGTGTGCGTGTGTGTGTAGGTGTGTATGACCTCACATTCCCATTATATTCAGATTACTCCATGTTCATATTCTGTATCAGGTTTTCACTCCAAATATGCCTCAAAATGTTTGTTTTCTCAATTCAGAAAGTGATGAATGTGGTGAATTCCAGGGAGGCTGGTTTTACAAACTGAGACAATGAGAGAATGTAGCTAGTAGTGTGACCGGCATGTCAGGACCATGGCCTGTTTTCACTAGCACCCTATTCCCTAGTGCACTAGGTTGGACCACTCGGACACACTACATAGGGAATAGGGTGCCGTCAGGATGAGAAGTGTTGGACCACTCGGACACACTACATAGGGAATAGGATGCCATCAGGATGAGAAGTGTTGGACCACTCGGACACACTACATAGGGAATAGGATGCCATCAGGATGAGAAGTGTTGGACCACTCGGACACACTACATAGGGAATAGGGTGCCATCAGGATGAGAAGTGTTGGACCACTCGGACACACTACATAGGGAATAGGATGCCATCAGGATGAGAAGTGTTGGACCACTCGGACACACTACATAGGGAATAGGATGCCATCAGGATGAGAAGTGTTGGACCACTCGGACACACTACATAGGGAATAGGGTGCCATCAGGATGAGAAGTGTTGGACCACTCGGACACACTACATAGGGAATAGGGTGCCGTCAGGATGAGAAGTGTTGGACCACTCGGACACACTACATAGGGAATAGGGTGCCGTCCGGTTGAGAAGTGTTGGACCACTCGGACACACTACATAGGGAATAGGATGCCATCAGGATGAGAAGTGTTGGACCACTCGGACACACTACATAGGGAATAGGATGCCATCAGGATGAGAAGTGTTGGACCACTCGGACACACTACATAGGGAATAGGATGCCATCAGGATGAGAAGTGTTGGACCACTCGGACACACTACATAGGGAATAGGGTGCCATCAGGATGAGAAGTGTTGGACCACTCGGACACACTACATAGGGAATAGGGTGCCATCAGGATGAGAAGTGTTGGACCACTCGGACACACTACATAGGGAATAGGATGCCATCAGGATGAGAAGTGTTGGACCACTCGGACACACTACATAGGGAATAGGGTGCCGTCAGGATGAGAAGTGTTGGACCACTCGGACACACTACATAGGGAATAGGGTGCCATCAGGATGAGAAGTGTTGGACCACTCGGACACACTACATAGGGAATAGGGTGCCATCAGGATGAGAAGTGTTGGACCACTCGGACACACTACATAGGGAATGGGTGCCATCAGGATGAGAAGTGTTGGACCACTCGGACACACTACATAGGGAATAGGGTGCCGTCAGGATGAGAAGTGTTGGACCACTCGGACACACTACATAGGGAATAGGGTGCCGTCAGGATGAGAAGTGTTGGACCACTCGGACACACTACATAGGGAATAGGGTGCCGTCAGGATGAGAAGTGTTGGACCACTCGGACACACTACATAGGGAATAGGGTGCCGTCAGGATGAGAAGTGTTGGACCACTCGACACACTACATAGGGAATAGGATGCCGTCAGGATGAGAAGTGTTGGACCACTCGGACACACTACATAGGGAATAGGATGCCATCAGGATGAGAAGTGTTGGACCACTCGGACACACTACATAGGGAATAGGATGCCATCAGGATGAGAAGTGTTGGACCACTCGGACACACTACATAGGGAATAGGGTGCCATCAGGATGAGAAGTGTTGGACCACTCGGACACACTACATAGGGAATAGGATGCCATCAGGATGAGAAGTGTTCGGACACACTACATAGGGAATAGGGTTTAGGATGAGCAGTGTTGGACCACTCGGACACACTACATAGGGAATAGGGTGCCATCAGGATGAGAAGTGTTGGACCACTCGGACACACTACATAGGGAATAGGGTGCCAAAGGATGAGAAGTGTTGGACCACTCGGACACACTACATAGGGAATAGGGTGCCATCAGGATGAGAAGTGTTGGACCACTGGACACACTACATAGGGAATAGGATGCCGTCAGGATGAGAAGTGTTGGACCACCTACACACTACATAGGGAATAGGGTGCAGGATGAGAAGTGTTGGACCACTGTGACACACTACATAGGGAATAGGGTGCCATCAGGATGAGAAGTGTTGGACCACTCGGACACACTACATAGGGAATAGGGTGCCGTCAGGATGAGAAGTGTTGGACCACTCGGACACACTACATAGGGAATAGGGTGCCGTCAGGATGAGAAGTGTTGGACCACTCGGACACACTACATAGGGAATAGGGTGCCGTCAGGATGAGAAGTGTTGGACCACTCGGACACACTACATAGGGAATAGGGTGCCAGGATGAGAAGTGTTGGACCACTCGGACACACTACATAGGGAATAGGATGCCATCAGGATGAGAAGTGTTGGACCACTCGGACACTACATAGGGAATAGGGTGCCATCAGGATGAGAAGTGTTGGACCACTCGGACACACTACATAGGGAATAGGGTGCCATCAGGATGAGAAGTGTTGGACCACTGGACACACTACATAGGGAATAGGATGCCATCAGGATGAGAAGTGTTGGACCACTCGGACACACTACATAGGGAATAGGATGCCATCAGGATGAGAAGTGTTGGACCACTCGGACACACTACATAGGGAATAGGGTGCCGTCAGGATGAGAAGTGTTGGACCACTCGGACACACTACATAGGGAATAGGGTGCCATCAGGATGAGAAGTGTTGGACCACTCGGACACACTACATAGGGAATAGGGTGCCGTCAGGATGAGAAGTGTTGGACCACTCGGACACACTACATAGGGAATAGGGTGCCGTCAGGATGAGAAGTGTTGGACCACTCGGACACACTACATAGGGAATAGGATGCCATCAGGATGAGAAGTGTTGGACCACTCGACACACTACATAGGGAATAGGTGCCGTCAGGATGAGAAGTGTTGGACCACTCGACACACTACATAGGGAATAGGGTGCCATCAGGATGAGAAGTGTTGGACCACTCGGACACACTACATAGGGAATAGGAAGTGTTGTCCATATTTCATGTGAGCGGTACACGTTCTGTTCAACAGAAGGTGTTGTTTACTTCCTGTGTGAGAGAGAAGCCTCTGACAAATACGAGTCTGGCAGTGCCGTGTGTGTGTGTGTGTGTGTGTGTGTGTGTGTGTGTGTGTGTGTGTGTGTGTGTGTGTGTGTGTGTGTGTGTGTGTGTGTGTGTGTGTGTGTGTGTGTGTGTGTGTGTGTGTGTGTGTGTGTGTGTGTGTGTGTGTGTGTGTTTAAATCTGAGCCGTCAGACAAACAAACACCTGATTCCCACCCAGAGAGATGCCTTTAGTGTGCGTGTGTGTGTGTGTTTAAATCTGAGCCGTCAGACAAACAAACACTCCTCTCCTCCTGTTTACATTTCCTGCATCTTGTTTCCATCCCGTCGTCACCTTCCTTCACCCCGTCATATCGTGGGTGGCCTTGTCCTTGACATTCCTACTCAAAACTGGACACCATCCCCTCGACCCCCCACACACACCCCCACCCCCCCTCCACTACCCTCAGCCACTACTTCCAATGAGATGCATGTTTAGCCCTTCATAATAGTGTAGAATCATGAGAGAGAAGTGTCCTTTCTCTGTCCAAAACGTTCACTGATTCTCTCTCTCATTCTCAGAGCCACCAAGTGAGAGATTGAAATCATTTAATTTGGCTGCCAGCCTGCGAGTGGAGTTGTCAGGTTTCACCAGAATCATCATTTGGGTATCAAATGACTCCTGTTCCATTTTATAGTGCACTAATTACCCATAGACCTCTGGTCAACCGTAGTGCACTATGTAGGGAATAGGGTGTCATTTGGGAAATAGACATTATTACCATGTTATTCTGTTAGCCTGTTAGCTGAATGGGGGAAATAGACATTATTAGCATGTTATTCTGTTAGCCTGTTAGCTGAATGGGGGAAATAGACATTATTACCATGTTATTCTGTTAGCCTGTTAGCTGAATGGGGGAAATAGACATTATTACCATGTTATTCTGTTAGCCTGTTAGCTGAATGGGGAAATAGAGATTATCAGCATGTTATTCTGTTAGTCTGTTAGCATGGCTCATTTGATAGAAGCCTTGGTTAAATTACATGCAGCCGTACACAAGTCTTTCAGGGTAGAACCAGTTGAAGAGGCTATTTGCTGATTGCTCAGCCCCCCCCTCCATCCCCCTGGACAACTATCCCACAGTGCACACGCACTGATCCGAGCTTGCCCTCTGTAAACACTTTCAAATTACCTCAGCGAGGCAACAAGAGATTTTAATTGACTGCTGCCTCCTTGGACACGTCCAGGGCAGGATGTGAGGAAATATTGGCACGGACAGACAACAGACACACGGACAGACAACAGACACACGGATGGACGGACTGCATGGATGGACACTCACACACACACATACAAGGACGCTCACACACAGTGACACACATGGCCGTGGGTCCAGCCCCCCTTCTCCTCCCCTTCCCTCCACCTCCCATCGCCTCACGAAGGTGCTTCTCTCCACTGTGAGTTGACCCTGGGTGAGTCCACAACAGGCATGCTGTCATAGTTGGCCGCCCGGAGAGAGAGAGAGAGAGAGAGAGAGAGAGAGAGAGAGAGAGAGAGAGAGAGAGAGAGAGAGAGAGAGAGCCTGGGAGATGTCCTGAATCGGTTCCGTCTCAACGTGCAAAGCCTCGAGGAGCAGATCGGGTTACCAGGCGGAGTGGACATGAAAAGATGAAAAGTGCACGTTATAGGTCGTTGCCAGGATTCCCAGGTCTCTCGTCCTTCTCTTAAGGCACAGAGGACCAGCTGCATCATCAAACAGTCACAAGTCATGTCCTTCTAAAAGAAAATCCCTCCTCTGCTGAGTCGCTGTGGAGTCTTTCAGGAAATGGCAGGGGATTTTAAGATGGCAGAGAAAACGCGGGGTCGATCCACGTCTGTACTTATCCACTACTTTGATATCCCGCTGGGGACTTTTCACTTCGCAACGCTCCCCACGTCCAGCTTCAGAACTAGCTAAGTATGGTTCCAGAGCTAGGCGTGTGTGTGTGTGTGTGTGTGTGTGTGTGTGTGTGTGTGTGTGTGTGTGTGTGTGTGTGTGTGTGTGTGTGTGTGTGTGTGCGTGCGTGCGTGCGTGCGTGCGTGCGTGTGTGTGTGTGCGTGCGCGTGTGTGTGTGTGTGTGTGCTCAAGACGTGGCTGCAGGGCAGCGGTCCAGCTGACTTTACGGGCCTGGTTAAACCCCTGGCTCCCTCTGAGTGACGAAAGGGGTCAGAAAACAGCCAGTTAAGCAAATCATGTGTTGAATAAGGCTTCTACACATCCAATCAGCATAGAGGGACAGAGAGGAGAGATCTGGACTCTGGAGACCCCTTTCCTGTCACCATTCCTTCACCCCCAACCCCTCCAGTCCCTTTCTAGATAATGATCCCAAATACCCAGGATGACTGTATAACCAGGAACAACGGCCCACTGTTACAAAATATCTCCTGATGTAAGAGCACGATATCCTGTGATGTTATGAGCACAAACAGGAAGCCTCGCTGATAGGTTCTCTAGACACAGGAAGCCTCGCTGATAGGTTCTCTAGACACAGGAAGCCTCGCTGATAGGTTCTCTAGACACAGGAAACCTCGCTGATAGGTTCTCTAGACACAACCCCATCAGGTCTCATACAGGTCTCCCTCAGGTCTCATACACGTCTCCCTCAGGTCTCATACAGGTCTCCCTCTGGTCTCCCTCAGGTCTCATACAGGTCTCCCTCTGGTCTCCCTCAGGTCTCATACAGGTCTCCCTCAGGTCTCATACAGGTCTCCCTCAGGTCTCCCTCAGGTCTCCATCAGGTCTCATACAGGTCTCCCTCAGGTCAGGTCTCCTCAGGTCTCCAGGTCTCAGGGTCTCCATCAGGTCTCATACAGTCTCCCTCTGGTCTCCCTCAGGTCTCATACAGGTCTCCCTCAGGTCTCCCTCAGGTCTCATCTCACAGGTCTCCCTCAGGTCTCCCTCTGGTCTCCCTCAGGTCTCCCTCAGGTCTCCCTCAGGTCTCCATCAGGTCTCATACAGGTCTCCCTCAGGTCTCATCTCATCAGGTCTCCATACAGGTCTCCCTCATACAGGTCTCCCTCATCAGGTCTCCCTCAGGTCTCCATCAGGTCTCCCTCTGGTCTCCCTCAGGTCTCATCAGGTCTCCCTCAGGTCTCCCTCAGGTCTCCCTCAGGTCTCCCTCAGGTCTCCCTCAGGTCTCATACAGGTCTCCAGGTCTCAGGTCTCCATCATTCAGGTCTCCCTCAGGTCTCCCTCAGGTCTCCCTCAGGTCTCCATCAGGTCTCATACAGGTCTCCCTCAGGTCTCCATCTCCATCAGGTCTCCTCTGGTCTCCCTCAGGTCTCCCTCAGGTCTCCATCAGGTCTCCATCAGGGTCTCATACAGGTCTCCCTCAGGTCTCATACAGGTCTCATACAGGTCTCCCTCAGGTCTCCCTCAGGTCTCCATCACAGGTCTCCCAGGTCATCAGGTCTCCATCAGGTCTCCACAGGTCTCCCTCAGGTCTCCCTCAGGTCTCCCTCAGGTCTCCATCAGGTCTCATACAGGTCTCCCTCAGGTCTCCATCAGGTCTCCCTCAGGTCTCCCTCAGGTCTCCATCAGGTCTCCATCAGGTCTCCATCAGGTCTCCATCAGGTCTCCATCAGGTCTCCATCAGATCTTCCTCAGGTCTCCCTCAGGTCTCCATCAGGTCTTATACAGGTCTCCCTCAGGTCTCCCTCAGGTCTCCATCAGGTCTCCATCAGGTCTCATACAGGTCTCCATCAGGTCTCCCTCAGGTCTCATACAGGTCTCAGGTCTCCATCAGGTCTCCATACAGGTCTCCCTCAGGTCTCCATCAGGTCTCAGGTCTCAGGTCTCACAGGTCTCACTCAGGTCTCTTTTTGTGTACATCCATATTTCCCTGATTTTAAAAGTTATTATATTGGTATTTATGGGACAAACACTGACAAGTGTTTTCTATTTTCTGCAGAGAGACAATCGCTAGACAGATATGGTCAGGGGCCAAGCTCAGCAGGCTGTAGATCAAAACCGTTGTCCAAAGACTAAATCACATAGTTTACATGCAAGATAATATATCTCTTTTGCCTTTTTCTCATTCAATACAATGGCACAGTACAAGTTTGTGAAATTGTGAACAACAATTCTCCAAGTTCCATCCCCTCTTGAATACACAGTTACTTTGAACTATGACCCCCTCTTGGACATACAGTTTGAACTAAGGCCCCCTCTTGGCCATACAGTTTGAACTATGACCCCCTCTTGGCCATACAATTTGAAGTAAGACCCTCTTGGACATACAGTCTTGGCCATACAATTTGAAGAAGGCCCTCTTGGACATACAGTTTGAACTAAGACCCTCTCTTGGACATACAGTTTGAAATATGACCTTTGAACAGTTTGAACTATGACCCCTCGTTGTCTTCCTGTCTGCTCGAGTTAGTTATATCTTTTGTGTTTTCACTCAACTCATCTCATCTGGTTAAACGATATCAATACCTTCTTCTATTCTCCTCTCACACGCCAAAACGACAACGATACGTGTGTGAATCAACTTAACCTTAAAAGTGCCTGCTTCGGGCAA